>NC_056746.1:856307944-856365444 GCF_019279795.1 Protopterus annectens | reverse complement strand
GCCACGGTCGTTTTTTCATACCACACACACGCACCTACCCTCACACCAATTTAAAGTGTCCAATCCACTTACTGCATGTCACACACACACTCACATCTTATATATCAGACATTGAAACTGCTGCATTGTTACCAATCAGAATACATACACAGCAGTATATTAGTTAAATATACTTTGTAGTCGCCCAAACAAATCCATTTAGAAAATAAGACACATTTCATAGACTTCTGCTTAATTATATTTTTATTACCATTTTCGATATATATTTTATTTGTATATCACACGCTGAGTTAACTGTATATTGTTAATAATTTATATTGCTCCAGAAAACATGCTTGAAATGCATTTTTCTGACATTGGTTTATGTTGTTTTTATCTTCCATTTTATGTCGGAGAAGATGTTTTTCCTTGTTTGCTCTAGACTTTCTTTAAACCTTTGGTACAAGTGATAAATCTAGCTGCCAGACCTGTTATTAGTTTAGGCGGAACTTAAATATCCTTCGACACGAAAAAGAGTAAAGGCATTTCCCCTATGTCACGGCCAAATGGCCCTCGGTTTGCATGAATACCACATTCAGTGCCCCCCCCCCCCCAAATATGCCTTAGGCTTAGTGGGACCAATCTGGGGAACAAGAAAGAAAAAAAAAGAAGAACGGGTGAAAGTACTATTTGCCAACTTATAAAAGTTGCCAACCAGACCTTCTGCTGTACGCAACCATAGGGGTCAGTTTACAGTGAATCAGAACATCTAAAGGGCGGACACTCCTTTTATTAAAATACAATCATTCATTGTGTATGAAGAGATAAAAATGAAAACGTGCTTATTAATTTAACAAATCGTACACTTATTTTCAGTTTCACTATGCTGGCAATAATGCCGTTTTACAAACATATTTAAGCAATCACAACACATCATATAATTAGGCTCCTTGTATGAATGCATTTTATTTTCTTATTAATTTTAATTCATACTGTTTTTTTTTTCTATTCTCAACTCTCTTCTTCCTGCCTTCTGTTTTAATTTTGATTTGTAAATTGTGGTTGCGCTGTGGTGAATGATTTCACTGTATTCTGCATTTCTACTTCTTCCTGCCTGCACAGATACATAATAACAACGACATGTAAGAATCTGCAGTTGCTGTGGTCCCCGGAATATGACCGTAACTTTCCGAAGGATAACTCCATACAGACTCTGCAAAGGGGTCAGCCTTTCACCTGCCGTATAGTAAACAAAAACAACCAGACACTTCTGCTACCGCAACCCCCAACCTAGTATGTGTAACTGTAAAATAAGGAGGGCTTAAGAAGCTTGTCCACATGCTGCTGCATGGCTGCTAATATGTCGCCGGACATATTAGAAATAGCTGTTTTCACCAGATCTTTTTTTATTTTATTTAGCGAAACTCAAAAATCATCCCCCACGCAATTAATTTTCCATATTTAGCTTTTAACATGTGCTATCTTACTTAAGCAGTCTGTCCACGTGTTGCAAAATTAGAGGAAACAGTTTCTTAGCACTGCAGGTTATTGCTAGTGTTTAATAGCTGGACACGCATGCTATATAGCATTTTTATTAAAGTGCCATTTCAAAAAGATGGAGTCGTATATACTTTGTTTCCAGAACTCGTTAACTGAAGTATGGACGTGGATGATGTTTGGCTGATGACAACGTTCCCTCTGCTAGCTGAGGATTCACCAAAATAGGAAAGGGGTCCTTTTGGTAAACAGTCGCCCATAGAGGTCAGCCTGGAGTACCCTCTTCATTGTTTTGGTTGCTGAAAAGGACACCTCCCAAACAAAGGAAAAGATTGTTATTGGAGGACAATTCAGGAGGCCTACAGAGGGTCTGTCCCCTACAATAAGGACGGTGGTCGTTGATGTGAATGCTGGTCAGGGGCCCACTTTTCAAAGGGCAAGAAAAAAAATCTCTCTCTCTCTCTCTCTCTCTCTCACACACACACACACACACACACACACACACACACACACACACACACTCTCTTTAAAATATTAATAAGGCTTGACTGAATTAGCACCTCTAGCAACAGTATCTTTAATCTTTCCCGGTCCTCCCACCTCCTTCAAAAAAGAGTTGATAAGTACTGCCACCAGTGCAGGCCCCCTCCCCCATCCCAAAACAAGAGAAACTCCTGCTATAGTTGTAGAGTTAAACTTGTGAGGCTGCAGGAACTGGAGAAGTTGGAAATTATTTTTGTGTGGCATTTTGTTTGGTGGAACTAGACCGCCACCAGCTCTTAGAGAGAATAACTATACACTTTTCTCAGGTAAGCCCTTCAAAAGTATTGATTGCATATGGATATTTTGTGAGAGTTCAGTTTTCAAGTTTTCGATTCCTCTGATTGTTTTTAAGTGGTATATAGAGTTTTAACTGAAGTATTAGGGACGGAGAAAAATAATTTGGGAGAAAGACCCCCAGATTACTAACAGCTTTTAAATACCGAGATATTGTTAAATTAGAGCTGACGTAAACATAGTATGTGAATGAATTTGTAATAGCTGCAACTGCAATGATTATCAACTTTTACTGATGCTTTATTTATTTATTTTACATTTGTTTACCGGGATAGTCCGACTGGATATATTTCCATTTTCAACGGAGGCCTGGGGAGAAAAGCTCCAAATAGACAAAGTTACATAGATAACATTAGAAAGTATAAAACAAAGTATAAAACAAGTTATTATGTACAATGGCTAGTGGTGTTCCCCAATAGGGACTCGCAATTCACGTGGCCAGACACATTTAAATGCAAGAGACATCAGATTGGATACATAGCTTGGTGAAGTAGTTACATATTGCGATATATATAGAGAGATTATGTTTTCAGTTTATAACTTAATCGGGGTTGATGCATCCAATACAATGGTTATCAGTATTTACTGACTGTAATCAACACAACTTTAATTTGAGGAGGAAGGGATAAATATTAGGGACAGCTGAGATGTATGGATACGTGTAGTCACACGAAGGATAGTGTTAACAAAGTGCACCGGTATGTTCCCTATCCCTAGTGATAACAAACTGCACCCGTATGTTCACTGGTGGTAACAAGGTGCACCAGTAAGTTCACTAATTTTCCTAGTTTACGAACGCAGAGGTGCAGGAGCATATCCCGGCACTCAGTGGAAGTTTTACAAAAGTTGGCAGAAGCACAGGGGGAAAGTTTTGAAACATAGCAGCAGATGCTTTGTACTTCCAAGAATATTGGATGCCGTACTTGTTTGTACAATGCGTTTCTTCTCCTTAGCCCTCTGGTCTGTGGTAGTTTTAAATGACTGAGTAATCTGGATGTCAATGAGTGAGTACGTGTGTGTGCGCGCTGGTCACCTGCAAACACTTGTGTATCACTAGATGCAAGAATATAGTAACCTCAGCACTTAAATACAATAATCTTTAATTTAAGCTAACATACTTTGCACTCTTCCAAGGCATAGTGGGTCACATAGTAACATATTCTACAAATAGTTACTTATTTTTTTCTTTATTACAGTGTCAAAATAGTTAAATACGTCTTTCTTTCTTATTGTAAATACATCGTCTACATTGAGATATTATCTCCCCACGTATCTTCATACTGTCCACATATTTGCTGCTACATAATAATGTTTAACACCATCTGTGTGCTCGCTTTATAGTTTGCAGACAGATTTACCAATGTTTTCTGGTACGCGCCCAAAGAAGTTTGTAGTCTGAGACAAGGATGTTCCGTGTTGTTCTAGAAAGTTCCGGCACGTGTGCTCTTTTTCGTAACTTGCTGTTTTTGATACAATAGTACTTTTGCACAAAATAAACACGAAATTGTTAGCTGGAATAACTTCAACAAATACGTATCAAAATCCATCTCTGGCACACCTAAAGTTGCCCATAACTTATTAGCAATTCAACTTGTTTGGCAACTGCACAGTGTAACTATGCGAAGAACACTGGCTTGCATATTTTTTAAAAGCACGAACATGTATGTCTTAAGTTTCTGTTGTCAGATACCAAAGTAACATCAGTACTGTTTTATAATGCTTCACAGGGGAATCAGTTTCACTACCCCCTTTGGCAGCTACATCCATTTACCTTCTGAGTCACAATTCAGGGGCGATGTCAAGTACAATCAGGCCACATAACTGGGTGAAGAACCACACACACGCGCGCGCGCACACACACACATATGCATGCATATTTTTGGAGGCGAAGAGAACACTTAACAAGAAGCGTCTGAGAATCTGATAGGAGACAGAGGTCCAATTTGCAGTTTAACAAAAATTAAGGAAATGTGCATCACATTGGGAAAGAAAGTGTTAACTACTTTGCTGTAAAACAAAATAATGTTTCACAATTCAAAATGATTTAATCACATTTGAGAAGATCAGGAGAAGTACACATATAATGACGCTGATAGAGCAAATAGTTGACAGTCATTATAAAGGGGCCATGGCCCAAACTAGAGTGGTGTGTTTTAGGGGTGTTGGTGGATAGAAAGAACACAAATCCCATTAAAGACTATAATCTTCATAAAACACATGCAATGTTTCAGCAAGTACCCGTCAGTGTTACCAACATAACACATTTGTTTATGTATAACAATTTTGGAACAGTTTACATTTTATCTTAAAACATTCGATTGTTTTATCTGTTTGTGGCATTACACGTGACACAATTTATGAGAAGTTAAATCCCATTAATCTCATAGTTTGTAATTCTCAAAGAAGGTCGTGGCAATTTGAAATAATCACTACTTCATGGCACAATAATTTTATTCCCCACATTAGACAACAATTCTGAAACCATTTGTGCCATTTTCCAGATCACATGGTTTATGAACTTCGTTTTCTTACAATGTCCTTTTGCATTTGCAGTCACATCTTTCAAGATTAGGGAATTTAAACAAACCACTAGAAAGCTTAATAAAAGGCAGAAACATTTGAACTACCTGTTTGTTTCTGCTGTTTAATATCGCCTGCTACTTCCTTTAATGTTGCTTACAAGACAACTCCGGCTTTGTACATGTTACAGAGGAAGTTTCTGATGTTCATTTGATACAATACCTTTATCCCTAAAATATTCTCAGTTTTTAAGTAAAGCATTTCCGTTTAGATATATATATATATATATATATATATATATATATATATATATATATATATGTATTAGTTAGTTAAAACATACTTTTATTTGAACCGAATGAAGCAGTGAGGAAAATGTCCAATGAGATAAGTTAATGCCTTGGATGGTTTATCTGTCTGCCTGCCTTACTCTATATGGATATATCTATATCTATCTATCTATATATATATATATATATATATATATATATATATATATATATATAGGCGCACATATAAAACACACTCACATATGTATGCAACACACAGGCAGATATAAAATACACACACACACACACACACACACACACACACACACATATATATATATATACATACATATATACACGTATACAGATAAACATTTGCATAATATAAACAAAAAGAAACAAATTACAATGGACGTGCATTTAATAATTCAGCTAATACAGACAGCACAGTCATAAAAGTAGTACTGTAAAAAATTACACACTTTGTTGCATGAAGTAAATTTTCTAAAGCAAATTATGATAAAAGTTAAAATAACTTACTGTAGCTACGGCGGTTGAGAGGACAATATCGTATTTTATGTAACAATAATTGCATAAGATTTGGAGGCATATGCATCAAACAATTTGTAATTTAATTACAATGGCAGAGGCTCAGAAATGTGCATCATACCTCTCAGCTTCTTAGCTCAAAAATATGAACGAAACAAAAATAATGGGGTGACAAAGCTCAAAAAAAAAAAAAAAAAAACAGGGACACATTTTAATTATTGCTCATAAAGTTAGAAAGTTGGTAGGATAAAAGGTCTTGTGTTACTATGCATTTTCTAAAGGATATGAAGTCTGAAACTCAAATGCCTTTCATTACGTAATGAATTCAGTCCTCACTGGTTTGCCAAAAAAATCCAGAAAACCACAACATTTGAAAGGAACTGACCAAAGAATGACTAAAAATCTGGAAATTCTGCGTAAATTTGGACAGCTGAGATCTGTGTCGTGCAGGTGTTGCAGTTAATGCAGCTTGTTCAGTGATGACGGAGCACTGAACAGTAGTATTATGTCTAAACTTGCGGGCTAGGCAAACCTCTAAACCGTCCAGTTTTTCGCAGAATGTCTTGTTTCTTGCCTATATTTTTCTTAGCTCCTCATAAAAGTTGTAGGTTTCTGGCAAATCATTGAAATCACCGAATTACGACATACATTTGAGTTCTGACTTCATATCATCCAAGAAATTCATGCTGATGCTATTGCTCTAGCGACTAAGTTTACCAGGCAATATTTTTTAATGTTCCTAATTTTTGACCTTTGTCAGTTTGCCCCCAGACCTTTATTTTTGGCTTTGTCCAGATTTGTTATGCTTAGAGGTTGAGAGATATGGGAGTAGGCATCTTGAAAACAAAACCTTATTCTGGCCTGGAACAACTTGGGAGCGGAATTCACCAAAGTTTGTGATCGTAAGCAAATACAGCCAACTATAGAGCAAAAACACAGGGACGCTAAACGTTGTAATTCGCTACTGAGCAGACCTTTATTTTACACTCAGTGCCACCTACAAGCTTAATTTGTAGTGGGAATGAACATCCAAGGAACAGCAACTGAGTTGCAAGTATTCTCTCAGCACAGCATTTCGTGTTTTAGTGCAGGTGGCACGTATCTTACCCATAGCGTGTAACATTAGCTCTTCTTGCCCACTATGGCATTTTTAGACCAATTTTTCTACAGTAAATAAATATACGGGCAACTACACCGAATTTAGCTGGCGGCCTTCCTCCATATTAAATTATTCATTATTTGAGCTGGATCAAATAGGGCCCTAGGCAGGAAATGAAATAAGCTCCCCGCATCCCATTGTCCCGTTACTCCCATTTTTAGCATAAGCGCTGTTCAAACCTGTCAGTGCGCATACTATTTCCTTTTACGTTTTTTTTGGATTTCATTTAAAACATTTTTCAACATTTATAGCACATTGCATCCATTTGCTAAACAAAGCAATTACACATTGAAAGCAAATTTATCCACAGCTCTCAGCCTTTCATCTCCAAAACGAAGAACATTGCCTTTCATAACGTGGAACAAATGGACAAAATATGGAGCACTAATACTGTTCACTAACAAGGTCATCTAGGAAGCTCTTAGGATGGTTGAAATGAGATATTTTTAGTTATACAATATACAATTGAATATTGTACAATATACAATAGTCAATAAACAAATTAATATTAATCAGTTTTGTTTATAGTGGATAAAAGTTAAGAGACTGCTAACAATGAATGTGTGACAGATTCTTTCAATGTGGAAGTTTTAAGACTCTAAATGAGAAGAGTTCCTCAAAATGAGGTACATGCAATAGGTATGGATTTAGCATAAGCACTAGTAAACTTCTCTTCCCTTGCAACTCACATTCATTTGAACATGCATTTGGCCATTGACAGATTAAGCGTACATTGGTCTCAGGGAATGTTTTCAAATCATGGGTCCCCTAGATCCCTATGCACATTTTCAGAACCATGCATAAATGCATGTGTTCTTTAGTTCACTTTCCTGATTGTTTTACATTATATTTCTTGTTTAATACAGAAACAATTGTTAGCATTAATTTTAAATTTATGGTTTTGATTTTTTTTCTAGTAAGCAGTGAAACAAAACGTATGAACCAATAATGACAAAAGGACCAGTTTCAGAACATTTCAACCATAGAAGGCCACTTAGACTGATGCCATTATAATCCACCAATATCTGTACTCTACAATTAGGGCTACTAAATCATCCAAGTACACATCATGTGTGAGTGTGATAAAAATGGCCACAGTAAAGTATTCCAGTTTGTTTTACACAAATTCACACCAATCCTAAAAAGACAAACTAATAACTTTTAAACTATCAGCTCAGCAGGGTTAGTCATTTTTATCTACAAACATCCCCCAAACCCAGCAATTACAGCTACATTGCTGAATGCATCCTTCTTGGGTATCTGTGTCAAAAAATGAACAATAATAATGATTAAAGTCACATATTTCAAACTTGTTTCACATAAACATGTTAGTCAAAGTATTCCTACTAAATGCAAACACACACACACACACACACACACACACACACACACACACACACACACACACACACACACACACACACACACACAAACACACTCAAGTTTTAAAATGACCAGATAAGAGCATAAGATATTGAGTGCCCTCCCAGCAATAGTTATAGTCAATTTGTTGGAAATGTACACCCCTTATTGGTATGAAAAAATAAATTACATGTAGTTTATTGGTAGTATTGGATGAACTCCATGAAACTGTATAAAGATCACTAGATCATACAATTAGATTCAGTCAGGTGTAGCACAGTTTAAATAAAAGAGTATTTAAAAAGGCATAGGAAATATTAGTCCCTGATAACATATGCTAAGTCAATATGCACAATCTCTGCAATAGAAAAATCATCTGAATAGTTCCACATTAGCAAATGACTTTGCATTTCTCTGTCTCACTTACAAATGCAATGCCTGCTGCCTTTGAAGAATAAATTGCCTATGCTACATTAAATAAATGGTGTGCTGGTGGTATTGACATAATATTTCCTGAAATAGATAAGATATACTGTAGGGGATGGCTGACAAACAATGACAATTGGTTTATACTCACTAGGCCTTCAGTTCAGGAACCCATTAAGGAGCCTACTTCAAATTCCCAAGTGCTCCAAAGCACCACCTGGTTAAGTGACTTACTTAATGTCATTCAGTAGGTAAATGAGGGTGGAAAGTTTCAAACCCAGAACCCTTACCTGAGGAAATAACCCATTAACAAGTTGGAGCTTTAGTCCTCTGCAATAGCAGTCAAGAGTTTCAGTTTTTAACTAAAAGCAGAAATACTTTACAATCTGTTCTTGTAGAGAAGAATGTGCCATAGTAATATGCAACAATGACTACATAATGGAAGCTGAATATTAGACAGTTCTGATCATCACTCCAAGTAATACAGACAGAATTGATAGACATCAACCCCTTTGCATACGCTGTAAAGGAGGGGCTGCAAAAATATATTACCAAATGGAACATGGTTATATTATATTACACAATCCAGACCTGTTAATGAATGAATTCATTTTTTAGTGCAATGAATAAAGCAAAGCAATTACAGGCAATATAAATGTTACAGCAGCTTTTATTCAACCACCCACAAGTCATACAAAAATCAGAAATATTAATGCATATAGCATACTTTTTTCTGTGGGGATCTTACATGCTTGCAGGACACCTACATCTCATTTTTTACCTCCTAATGTCTTCTCTGTCATCAAGACTAGGTAGCCCTTTTGACAACACTCAGTACAGGTCTGACCTACTTGTATGGCTAATTATGCTGTATTGCTGCAGCATACACTTCCAGAGTCAACATTGTGGACAAGTGGGGCCCCATGCATGGTAATGAATCAGGCCTCTGAGCCAGCAACACTAATATCCCGTTATTTGGCACTCTCTCACCAATTACCGTAAATGCCTTGCCAGATTACATATTATTTTCTTCTTTACTTTTACAATTATCATGGAGATTTGGACTTAATTTAAAACATTTATTTAATATTTTAAAGAAAAAAAACACTGATAGCCATTTCCTAAAAAAAACAAAACACCCTCACATTGAAAACAGACTTAACACGAGAAACAGTCAACGTCTCTTCCCTCAAAACTGACATTTAGTGAAAATGCATTTGGCAACCTATTAAACTACAAGAGATGTGCTGGTATTCACACTCAAATAGCATATAGTGAAATATTAATTAATGCCTACGTGAAGAGCGCAGGAATTCAAATGTATAGTACAACCACTCAAACACTGTAAAACATGTGGAACAGCACACTGCACACAAGTGTTCATTTTCAGGAGCAGCCCAGGAGAACTGATTGGTAAAGTAACTTGGCAGGTTCACACATAAGACGGATGAAAGGCAAGGGAGTCAAACCATGTATTAAAGAAAGCAGCTCTGTAACAGCTCACAATCTTACTTAGCAGCACTAAGTGTAACCAAAAAACTGTGAATTTCACACCTGTATGCCTGCAAAAAAAGCTAAATTAAAAATATATTCATATTTAAAATATTAACATTCATCTCCTAGACTGCATGCTGTCCCATTTATTCACAAGTAAATAATAAGCACATTGTTGGCATTAAGGATGGCAAGGATCACATCCAGAGAACATGGCTCATGTGATGATGCTCTCGTTTACAGCAATCAATTTCCTTCCCTTATACCATTACTAGTCTAGTTTATTCATAGTAGTTACTGGGCTTGCAGTCCAGAGGACCACTGAGGAGTCTAGTACACATATCTAGCTGCCCTAAGCACTGTCATGTTAAGTGATTTCTCAAGGAGGGAGCACAAATATGAGGAAAATCAGAAGTATTTTTGTAGTTGGTATGGATGATTAAGTCTCGTCTCCTGTAGCACTGATATGGGATTTGATTCTGAGAAAGTCACTAAAATGACATCCCTGTCTAAATGGGGCATTACACACCCACACCCACTCTCACAGTCACACTAAATGTACAGATTCTGTGCAGATCCTGTCCAAGACACACACGGTTGCTGTACCTGGCTGTTCAAGTCAGCTTCAATTCTATTGTTTCTTTCAAATTGTGCTGTTCCTTTTCAAAACAGCTGCAATTCCACTATTCCTCTCCAGTTGTGGCCACAGAAAACCCGAAAATAAATTTATGAGAGATTTTAATCTCATACCATTTCCAGGAAGTCTCTTCATTTGCTGTGCATGACTGCAGAAAACAGCAGCAGTCTCTGCACCACTCACTCCAAACAGGAAGTGGCTGCATCAGATTGGGCATTGAGTGCCTGATGAGAGTGCAGTAGTTTTTAAAGTCTTTCTTTTTTTAAGTAATTTATATGTCTGGATTCATCCCACCCAACAGCATGAGGCCCTAGTCAGCTGCCTAGGTCATCTAGTGCTAGATCCAGCTCTGAGTTTCTATCAGTATTGACATGTTTTACAAATGAGACTTGCAGCAAGTTTCTTGCATCTTTTTGCAGTGAATAAAGTTCTGAACTTAAATTGTCATAAAAAAAATGTTTCCAAAACTGTTACGTCACAACTAGTTAAAAGCCTTCCTTCACTAAATTGTAATGCCCATTTATAAACTCATTCTTTGCTCTTTTTATTGGCATAGTATTGCTCAGGAAAATGTTGAGCTCCATTTGGTTTAGGTATCTGGCTACACACACACACACACACACACACACACACACACACACACACACACACACACACACACACACACACACACACACAATCTTAATTTATGTTTTTTGACTTGGATGATCATTGGGGCATGCTCAATTTTCATAGATACAGAGAGGACTTTAGTACCTACCTTGTCTGAATAGTAGCCATGCAATGTCTAGAATATGGGGCTAGTGAAGGAGGAATTGTTACACTCCCTTGCATCCTAAATATAGAGAACCCTTTCATAGGATCATAGGAGCATATGAAGTCACTAGATTAGTGGCCCTGAGGCCCTTACAAGCCTAGTCAAGAATTTAGCCCATGTTCTGACAAGTCAGAACCTGATGCCCCTGTCCAGCAGGCATACACATGGGATAACAGTGGTGTATTTTCTGTTCCTCATCCAGTTATCCAGGTTGTACTTAATAAGGGTTAATGAGATACTCCTGCCAACAAGTCCTATTGATGTCACAGACCAGGTTGAGGTCATGCGTGCGGGTTGCTTGAATAGAGCCAGACTTGCGGATATGTAGCAGTCCCATCAAGCAGGGTCTGAGATTGCTTTGTATGCCAGACAAAGGTCATCTCTGAGGAGTCTGTATGAGACTGAGTAGAGAGACAGCATGAGGCCCTAGTCAGCTGCCTAGGTCATCTAGTGCCAGATTCAGCTCTGAGTTTCTATCAGTATTGACATGTTTTACAAATGAGACTTGCAGCAAGTTTCTTGCATCTTTGTGCAGTGAATAAAGTTCTGAACTTAAATTGTCATAAAAAATGTTTCCAAAACTGTTACGTCACAACTAGTTAAAAGCCTTCCTTCACTAAATTGTAATGCCCATTTATAAACTCATTCTTTGCTCTTTTTATTGGCATAGTATTGTTCAGGAAAATGTTGAGCTCCATTTGGTTTAGGTATCTGGCTCCACTCACACACACACACACACACACACACACACACACACACACACACACACACACACACACACACACACACACACACATAATCTTAATTTATGTTTTTTGACTTGGATGATCATTGGAACATGCATCAATTTTCATAGATACAGAGAGGACTTTAGTACCTACCTTGTCTGAATAGTAGCCATGCAATGTCTAGAATATGAGGCTAGTGAAGGAGGAATTGTTACACTCCCTTACATCCTAAATATAGAGAACCCTTTCATAGGATCATAGGAGCATATGAAGTCACTAGACTATTGGCCCTGAGGCCCTTACAAGCCTAGCCAAGAATTTAGCCCATGTTCTGACAAGTCAGAATCCGATGCCCCTGTCCAGCAGGCACACACATGGAATACCAGTGGTGTATTTTCTGTTCCTCATCCAGTTATCTAGGTTGCACTTAATAAGGGTTAATGAGATACTCCTGCCAGCAAGTCCTATTGATGTCACAGACCAGGTTAAGGTCATGCATGCGGGTTGCTTGAATAGAGCCAGACTTGCGGTTATGTAGCAGTCCCATCAAGCGGGGTCTGAGATTGCTTTGTATGCCAGACAAATGTCATCTCTGAGAAGTCTGTATGAGACTGAGTAGAGAGACAGAGTTTCGGCCTGTCTGTGTAGGGTAGATGTTTGAGGCCCTGGATTCTCTTGGTGAGGAACCTCTGTGGTTTCTCTAGCTGCTGCATGTGCTTTGTAAGGTACATGCCAAAAGGGGTGTTGTACTCAATAATGGGCCTTATAAGGGAAGAATACAGGGATGTTATGACCTCCTTTTCCCTGGATGAGATACCCTTATTAATGAGGTGGGCCATGTAGAAAGCTTTCGATACAACAGAGGCAATATGGTGGTCAAAAGTCAGTTTGCTATCAACCTGGGTCCCTCACGCCTGATTGTGTGCTTAGGACCTTGTTATTAATGTGATAATTTGTGGGGACTTCACTCTTCCCAAAGGGGATGATGATGCATTTTTTGGCATTCAGTTTGAAGCCATGATTCTGGCACCAGTCATTTGTTTGGGTGAGACCCTCTTGGAGGATGTCCACATCAATAGGGGAATTGATGACAGCACCCAGCTTGCAGTCATCTGGAAACTTGATCAGCCATAGCCCACTGGTTTTGGCCTGTACCTCAGAAAAGTATATCCCAAACAACAGAGACACCAAGACCGATCACTGGGGTCCACCGCCTGTTACGGGTCTACTGCTTCAGGTGGCTTCCCCAGTTTTGACTAGGTGGGTTCTATCAGTGAACCAGTTTGCTGCCCATCTGGTAAAATACAGATAGATGCCTAGTTGAGAGAGTTTATCTATTATACCCGAGTGGGGAATAGTATCAAAGGCTTTTGCCAGGCCAAGGTAGGTGGAGTGCACTGCCTTCCCCTCATCCATGCCTTTGGTGTCTGTCTCAAAGACGTCAACCAAATTTAACAAGAATTACCTCCACTTGATGAAACCAAACTGTGTGGGATCGAGGTTGCCAATGTCCTTGTTAACGAGGTCCATGATAATCTGCTCCATGGCCTTGCAGATCAGGCTAGTTAGGCTGATGGGTCTATAATTTCCTGGATGGGTGGGCGCTCCATCTTTGTGCAAAGGGATGACAGTTGCTGTACTCAGGCTTTGGTTGAATATGGTGCCTAATAGTGCTGCAAGTTCCTGCCTGAATTCATGTAGGATGCAGCTTGGGATGGTATCGAGTCCCATGGAGGCTGTAGTTTTTGCCTTTGAGAAGGCAGTGATATCTTGCACCCTAGAGATAAGGGAAGGGGGCCAGGTGCATGAGGATGTCGTGATTTATTGATGGGGGCAGGGGGTGAAGTTTTCACTGAACATGTCTGCCAGCAGGTGAGCTATACATATGGCTTTTGTGTATGTGGTGTCCTTGATCACCAGTTCTGAGCAGATCTGAGTGCTTCCTTTGACATTGCAGACATATGTGGAGAAGGCCTTATGATTGTTTTTAGTAGATGTGGCAAGTTTGGACTCAAAGTTTGCTTCGGAGGATTTCACTAGTGCTCTTATTTGCTTGTTCAGGCTAAGGAGAGATTGCTTCCATTTAGGCACCTGCTCCTTCTTGGCCCTGGACAGCAATTTTTTTCCTTTTATTATAGAGTTTATTTATTGTAGATGTCCATCAGACAGGTATACTCTTCCTTGAGGAGGATGATTTTGTACTGTGTGGTATTCCTGATTCCATGCAGCTGTATAAATGCCCGTATAGTACTTTGGTGTAGGTTTGGACATATGTGCCAGTTCCTGTGGAGGGGGCTGTGAAGCTGTTTATACCTTCCATCAGGAGGTTGTAATCAGTTTTGGAGAATTTTTTTGTTTTACCTTAGCTGGGGGGGGGGGGGGGTTGGGGGAGATGGTGACTTCGAAAGTGACCACTTTGTAGTTGGATCTTACCAGGGAGGATGACACTGTAGGGATGCTGCAGTGGCTACTCATGTTGGTTAATACCAAGTCCAAGATATTATCACCACTTGTGTGGGTGTCGACCAGCTGGTTGAAGGCATTTGCATTGAAGAAGTCAAGGAATCTCTGGGCATTTGTGTTTTGGCATGAGCAGTTCCAGTCTATGGTTGGATAGCTTAAGTCGCCCAGGATCAGGGTAAAGGGTTGAATACTGATAGATTTGAAGAGGCCCAGATAGGTGGAATGGGCATCTTGAGTCAGAGTTGGGGGCCTGTAGCTAGCTATCATTTGAATAGGGGTCTTGTCAATGGTTAACTTCAGCTGGAGTGTCTCCCGTGCATCATACTGTTTCACCAGCTTGGAGATGTGTATGTCTCTAATATATACATTGCAACTCCACCTCCTTTTGCTTTGCTGCCCGCAGTTTGGGGTCTAAATGTATGATAGGATGAGTCACCTGGTATGGCTGGGGTGCTCTCTGCAGCTTTGAACTAGGTTTCTGTGACTGCACAAATGTCAGCATCTTCCAATGTTAAGAATACTTGCAATGAGTGCAGTTTCATATTTAGACTCATAGCATTTAGCCGCATGACCTTCAATTTGCATTTTGATGAAATTTTCATGCAGTATTTTTGACCTCATGGCATTGCCTAAAAAAGGCACTATGGGGGAGGCAAGAGCCTTTGCCAGAAGCCTAAAGCTCAATGGGGACAAATGCAGGCCATTTCTGGCAAAGCATTCTGATCTGTCGATTATGTCATCCCAGGCTGTCAGGTACTGGATCCCCTTGGAATGACACCAGAAACAAAGCCAATGGTTAAAGTCAATCATTTTCTGTTTGTATTGAGGCATCATTCTGGTGATGGTAAAATGCTGCTTGAGGCTTGGAACACACCTGCCTGAGACAGATATTCAGCAAACTCAATCATGTCTCAAGTCATATAGTCCAGGGAGGTATGTCTCAAGTCATTCACGTCAACATGGACTATGACAGAGTCATAACAGTACCTGTTGTTAAGAGACTTGACTGCATGGGTGATATGGCGGATTCTGGTACCTGAAAAACAGCTAACCATGACTTTCTCCTTATCCAGTTTGGTGAGGGACACATCTGTGTGTTTCACAATGGAGTTTCCTATGAGTAATATGTTAGGTTTATGTTTAAGGCTTAGTGGCTGTGAGACACAGGTGTGTGGACTATGTGTGGTGTGTGGTGTGGTGGGTAGTGGAGTTTATGGGTGTTTTGCCTCAGTCTTTTCTGTTTGGATATGTTTTTGTTGAAGACCTCCGCATATGTGGGTGTGTGTTGTGTAGGTGTGGGTGGTGTTTGAGGTGTGGTGTTTGTGTTGACATCCTTCTCAGTGCCAGATATACTGTCTCATGAGGGAGACAGCATAGACTCTAGGTTCCTAATGTAATTGCATCTCTCACAAATTGTGTTCCTAGGTGATAGTAATAGAGAGTTGTCCATGTACCTGAGGCAGTTGCTACACTGTGTCAGGATGCCCATATCAACCAGACTGGTAAGAAAAACCGTAGGAACTTGTCCATCCATATTTGTCAGAACTTGAGGGAGAGAGGCCAGAGAGAGCTAAGGGGGTAAAGGGTGGATGGTCTAAGATGAGTACTACTAGGGGATCATACAAGTGCTACTCAGGCAAAGTTTGTAGCTCGAATACCTTGCAGTGGGTTAAAAACAGTGCAGCTGCAGTATGTGATGTGGAAACAAGCCCAAACCAGCTCAAACACGACATTTAAATACCACAAAAAATTTAGAAGATTCTAGTAACACAGAAATCTAGCCAATGCTGCTAATCCCTTTTTTCTTTACCAGCCTGTGCCAGAAAAGATCCAGGCAGTTCTGCTACTCACATTAGCAGAGGAGATAGGCACCTACCGACACAAGATGGCTACCAGAAACACAGAAGGCAAACACAAGATGGTTACCAGAAACACAGAAGGCAAAAACAAACAGCTCTGGATGCAGCAAACCTTGTATCCAGACTATGCTACTCAATTTAGGGGTAAGAACACAGTAAAACTCACAACAAAGCACAGAGTAACCACTTACAGACAAAAACAGAACTCACAGTGTGAGTATGCATAGCTACTCCTATCTGTCTCCTTAGTGCTCAGACTTGGTTTCTGATCATAGCAAAACTACCAGGCATCAGCCAAGTTGTGGCATGACAAAAATCACCATCTTGCCCCTAGAATGGGTAATATGGCATTTAACTTCCTGTCCCCTTACATCAGACTGCTCATCCATTACTCAGGCCACTGTTGAAACTTAGGCTACCTGGATCACAGCCAATGCTCCATCCTTTGTGCTACTTGGAATCTAAACCTTACTTGTAGACAGAATCATGACACGACAAACATTTCAAGTTACTTCCTGATTATGCTATTCCTGTAGGCATACTATGCATGCAGTATGAGCAGACATTAACTTTTCTTTTCTATTAGTGCAAACTATTCATGGGCGGCCACGGTGGTGCAGCGGTTAGCGTTGTTGCCTCACAGCAAGAGGTTATCCGGTTCGATCCTCGGCTGGGGTGCCTTCTGTGCGGAGTCTGCATGTCCTCCCTGTGGTCGTGTGGGTTTTCTCCGGGTGCTCCAGTTTCCTCCCACATCCCAAAGACATGCAGTAGGTGGTTTGGATACTCTAAAGTGGCCCTAGGTGTGAGTGTGTGTGCCTTCTGTGGAAGGTTGGGCGCTGGGCTGGCAACTCGACACTGTAAAAGTCCACTGCCAATCATGTGTGCGGACAGATGATCCGCTGTGGCGACCCCTAGCCGGGAAAAGCCAGAAGAAGAAGAAGTGCAAACTATTCATAGCTTCAAAGTATCCAATTCCAATTATCAACTTAAAATATTTCAAAATGATCTCCTTGCTATTTTGTCGTTGCACGCATTGCTGAAAAAAACTGCCCATAGATATTTTCAACAGCCTGTGACATTCTGTGCCATGCACCACACCTCAATTTCTGCTTACCTATTCCTAAATGTAAATCTCCTTTTCATGTCTACTTGTTATTTTACAAACAATGCACACATTTCTTTGATGGTGATTTGATAAATTAATTGATCAGCAGTCAGAATATCTACAATGCATTTTTAGCTTTTACTCTCACCTTTGCCATTTGTATGTTCATTTATTCAGATATCTCCAGTTTTCATATAACCTTTTTTAGGATTTTTTTAAAATGCTACTTTGAATACTTCGTATTTGACTTAGTGTGAGTGTAAGCTTGTAGATGTTTTTGAAATCCCATCATGGAAGAGTTTCTAAGATTTTTACCAATTGCATTTATAAACCATGCACTGTAGCTGTAGTGCAAATAAGTGAAAGCACATCAAAACTCACTCAAACTTTATTAGTTTAAATTCTGTTCCCATTAGGTGAAATGACCTGTATTGGGATTGTTAAAAGTGACTGATGTCTGTTTTTACATGCATTTTGTGAAGCTGGCTTTGAAGCAAGATATTAAAAAATGTTTAGTGCGTTAATGAAACTGACTCACTAAAAGGTCTAAGCTAGATACTGGCCTGGGTATTCATAAACATTATTCACAGTCACATAAGTAACTTGTGCGCGGTGACTATGGTCTATAATGTGGAATAATGTATGATTAATAGGCTGGGCTTCCATAGTACCTAATCATGCACAGAACCTGCCTAAAGCATGTAGTGTAGCAGTATGAACCTAGCACTGTCCACTGCTGTGTTGCACATGGCATACAGCTGAACCTCACCTTCTTATGGATTGATGTAGTACAGCAAACAGTCATCCCCTGATAGGTATAAATTGCTTAATTACATTTCTAAATTAAATTAATACAATTAATGGCTTGTGTAATCAACATGGTGTGGCACACTTCTCATACTGTAGCTTGGTCATGCGGTATTGGCATTCTTTATGGTTAAATAAGACAATAAAAGGAAGCATGTCAAACGTAAGGGTGATATAATTTTGATCTGGTTGATGGCAGTATCCCATCTTCATATCCAAAGACAGCTGTTATGGTGTTTGGCATACTGAAGCACAGTTACCTGTGTACATAACATTGTTAGCTGTCATAGCACTATGTGGTTTTGTAGTGCAGAGATTACTGGACACAACTGTTATGACACAGATGGATGTCAGTACAATGGTGTAGCATGTGTTGCTTCCTTCTCTACTGTCATGGCTTGGAGTGATTCTTAAAACTGGATAACTTCATAGTTATGACTGTGGAGTTCACACATTTTAAAGATGCGCCAATGTGGGGATCTGCTGCTATGCCATCTTTCAGTGGCTGGGATGATATTCAATTTTAAGAAAGGTGGGAAGGTACAAGTTGTAATCCCAGTGTGGTAATGTTAAAGAAGCATACAGTTTCACAGCCATTCCACCTCTTGGGAGGTCAGACCACAACCTGGTGCACCTTCTTCCGCTCTATGTGCCACTGGTTATAGAATCAGCCAGCCACCATAATGAAGGTCAGGAAGTGGATGAGGGAAGCCAGCACAACCCTTCAGGATTGTTTTGAGACCCAGGACTGGGATGCCGTCTGTGGGCCTCATGGGTGTTAGATTAGGAACTTCCATTTTAAAGTAGTTATTAGACATTAGA
Source organism: Protopterus annectens (assembly GCF_019279795.1). NCBI lineage: Eukaryota > Metazoa > Chordata > Ceratodontiformes > Protopteridae > Protopterus > Protopterus annectens. The sequence goes on along the minus strand of NC_056746.1, from coordinate 856,346,114 downwards.
CAGGCTAAAGGGTAAAGTAAATTGTGTTTCATTTATGCATAAAAGGCAGTTATGCAGAAAGAAAAATAGCCTTGCTGGTCAAGCATGAGAAAGGAAAGATAAGCATAAATTGTGTAAAAAATAAAGAATGTTCTTTTCTCAACTGAAAGATAGAATCTTGCCAACTACATAATGTTCATTAATGGCATGTTAAATAAAGCACATACGAGACAAAGCCTGAGACCACGGTTAGGAAAAGTAAATAAGGGAAATTACTGGACTGAAGCAATATAATATGTTGTGTTCAGGATAGCAGTGCAGTTAAGGTTAGTGAGTTCGTTTGACCTAGTACTTCTGAGAAGAAAGACACTCGAGCCTGAGTACAGAAGACAGGTCAAATAAAGATGTTGTTCAGGACAATCAGAATATGATGTGCAGTAACTTTCAACACTAATTGTTTATCAGCACTGTTAATGAAGACAGTATCTGGATATTGTGAACATTTTATAAAGCCTTATTAAATGAACCACAGTGTTTGCAGAATTCATTCTGAAAAGTACACAAGACTTGGTCCTTAAAGGAAAGACTGGCACCTGTTCAGCATGAGTAATGGGTAATTAACAGATAAAGAATTTCGTTCTCAGTCTCATCACAGTGTTTCCAGCTAATTATGGTACAGTGCAGTAGTATTAATCTTACAATAGCGCCTGCACATGCCTGCTGTCTGGGGAGAGATAAATAATTCTTGCAACCCAGCAAGCAGCTACTCTGGACAATCAGAAAATCAGAGACAGTTGCAGTGTGCAACCCTTTAAAATCCAGTTTCCAGTGCATCATATATTTTTCTTAAGTTCACAATGACTGTTGTTGCAAATCACTACAGCAAAAGTAGCATGGACATTTCAACAGCACTCTGGAGGTTTCCCAGCTGACAGGCCCCAGTAAAGGTAATCAACGATACTACAGATCACCCTTTCAGTGAAGGTATCGTTCATTTCCAGACTTGGTCACACTATGTGTGTTCTACAAAAATCTACAGAATAGCAGTGTTTCATTCAACTACATGTGTTCTACAGAGTAAAACACCCTTATCAGCAAACAGAGACAGTTGAATTTCTCATTGCAGAAAATACTTTTCAGTAAGACAGCACTACTTCATGCAGAAAATGGACACAGTAAATGACCTCTGCCTACAGTCAACACAGCTGTTAACCAAAGAGCACAGTACCAGTGTTTATTTCAGAAAAACCTCAAACAACTTCAGCAGACCAGTATTAAATCAAAGCAGTGTTCCTTCAGAACATAAAAGACATTATCCAGTTAACAGCTAGCTCCATAAACTTTCAAGTTTCCAGTGTGACATCATACAGCCAAGAAGAAAAAATTGGTTAATAAGGTACAGACGATGGCTCACATTCTTCCAAAACCATAAAGTTATGTAAGACTTTATATGCATTTCTTAGTTACCAGCTCAAAAAAAGTTTAAATTAATCAGCTAAAATCATTTGCATATAAACATGTCAAGCAATACTGCTACAGTTAAAACATCAGTACATTTTGGCTTAAGTTTAAAATGTTCTCTTAAAGTTAAAGGTTATTAGTTCAAGAATATTAAATAGTTCTAAACGCAAAAGGGTTAAATCACAGAAACACGTTTATGAGTCAGCTTCTGTCACTATGGGTTTGGACTTAATTAATCCTTGTGTAAATGTTTCAGCACATACAATTCAACATAATACTTTCAGTTGTAGTATAGTTTCACATACAGATGTTCAGAATGTAATACATGTCATTCAAAATACAGAAGTATGTTGCAGTATTAAACATACAAATCTCAACATAGTCAATTTACATAACATGCAGGCAATGTCTCATGTTCATATTACTTCATTTAGTTTCATGTTTTCAGAATCAAGTACAATATTTGCACTGAAGGGGGATAAAAGGAATCAGAGTGCAGATTTTAATACAGTAAATGGCAGTAGAACTGCAGAACACACTTCAGTGCTAAGTAAAAAAATGCATTCCATAGCTGAGTGTAAAGATTGGAGCATTATTTCATTGTTTAAGGTTAAAAGAAGTAGCACTATTTCATTGTTTACAGACAAATCAATTTCAGTTACACATAGATCTTTATTAAAAGACACAAATGCAGTTTTGTCAGGATTTAAAAGGTCAAAGATTACAGCAGCTAACAGTTTAGTGTAGCAGCTCTGTACTAGGTATAAACGTGATAGAGTTATATGCTGTTTTAGACAAGATTGTGCAAATGTACAGATTTTAAAGAATTGGTTATGACAGAAATATGCAAATTTATGGGTTAAAGATAAAATAAATTCCAGTTCAGCAGATGCAGCTGAAGTGCTCAGAAAGACATATTGGGTGTGGCCAGTTAGAAAAAAAGGGTGACCGTATACATCTATGTTTTGTAAGGTATATGAGAAATAATAGTTACATTAATTTCCAAAATAAAGGGTTTACAATTACAGATTTGGCAAATGAATTTTTTGTGTTATTGCTTTGTTTAAGAGTTTTGTATTAAAGTGTTGCAATGCAAAAACAGCGAGCAATGATATAAACAGAGAAAAAATAATGTTTGCTAGTTTACAGAATGTAAAAGTTAAAAGTCAATGCTGTATTGTAAAAGTGACAACACAGTTAAAAATTCAGATCCTATGTATAAAAGAGTACATTATGTAATCATTTTCAGACTGTATATGTTTTGTACAGAAATGGCAGTTTGCCAAGCACATCAACTCAGATTACAGCCAGCCTATCAAGATAAATTAAATATAGTACTATCCATTTAATGCATTTACAGTTTTACTATTTATTCCAAAAAAAATGTAGACAGTAATAATAAATTCTTGCAGCATTCAGTACTACTGAAACGTTAAATGATATCAGCTAAAGAAATTGTTATGGTAAAAAAGGTGGTGGAATTTCAATCACAAAACAGTATGTTAAAATCTAAGGGTCACAAGACAAAATGTAAAAAGTTTAACAGTTAAAATTGATTTTATATAGATGCAGAAATGCATAGTATTACATTACTATTTTGTTTCATTTATCAGTTTGCTTACAGACTTGCAGAATTTATTAACAGCAAATATTTATTTCATGCAGAAAAATGTAAATAAGGTCAAGGTAATAAGCAATGCTATCAGTTTATCAGTTTATAATCATTCAAACTGCAAATGTTTCTTTCATGCAAAAAAATGTAAATAAGGTCAGGACAACAAGCAATACTACCAGTTTATAATTGTTAAAGATGCAAATGTTATTTTAAGGATCTGATACTGGATACAATCAAGAACTTTAGTCACCCAGCCTTGCACAAGAAATAAAAAGAAGAGATTTAAAAGGCCTAACTATAAAGAGGATACTTCAACATTAAAGCAAGCCTTCTTTTACCTCATCAATGATTGAAACAATGCAGAGTAAATTTTGGCAAGAGCTGTGGTGCAGAAGTTGACTGTCTATCTGTTTCAGTTATTTCTTCAGTGTTTGTTTAAAGTTAAAATGTATGAGCTAAAGCAAGTATGACAATACTAGTTTCAATTTATGTTTTTTATCAATATTCAGACAATACTGACAAAAACAGATTTCATTTCATTTCTTATCTGTGTTCATGTAACACTGTCAAAATGTTGTCATGTTTTCAAACAATTGTACAATAGTACTGGTTTCAGTTTATCTGTGTTCAGACAATGATCTCATGTATTCAGACAATTATATCTTTTAGTTTAGCTAGTTTCTAGAATGTACACAGCTATTTTTAAATGTTCAGTATATCCTAACGTAAATTTTAGTCAAGTTTCAGAATATGACATTCATATGTGCAGTGAGATCATGTTCTGATTTCAGGCACTCCTACTAGTCACATCTCTTCAGCTGTATCAACTGTGTAGAAAGAGAGCATTTGGGAAGGACAACCCCTGTAGCCTCTTAATCCTGCTCTGTTCCATCCCTCAAAAAAAAAAAAAAAAAAAAAAATATATATATATATATATATATATATATATATATATATATATATAGATATATATATACTTTATTCAGCTGTTCTTACTGTAACTATCTTAGTTTGCTGTTCTGCATGCTATCTGTTCAGTTTCTCTTACTCTGCACTTATTACTGCTTGTTAGTAGCCTTCTAATTTACTGCCTTCTGCATGTGGTTTTAGTCATGCGTTAATTTAATTGCATTAAACTGTATTTGCTGTAATATTGCTACACACTCACATGTACTAGCCTGCACTGCATTTGAATTGTATTTACTGATGTTTTAGCTGCTTTTCTGTAAAAAAATATTCTAAGCTTATTTCCTGCCTTTCTTGTAACTAGTCTAGTCCAGATACAGATTTGAAGTATCCAGGACTGTTGGTAAGCTTCTGAGCCCCCAAAGCCTTTTTGTGTTGGAGGGAAGCCTTCTAGCTTATCAGTGGGAGTGGTAAGCACTAGGTAGCCTATCTACCACAAGAGGAGTGTTTTTTGGCCCAGAAATTGTAGTTTATTGGCCATTTGGGCAGTTTTTCCATCTCTTTCAACTTTCTGGTTTAAAAGCCCGCGTTTGCATTTGTTCTCTCCTTTCCTTTAACTAGTCTAGTCCAGGTAGAGATTTGCTGTATCCAGGACTCTTTGTAAGCTTCTGAGCTCCCAAAGTATTTTTGTGTTGGAGGGAAGCCTTCTAGCTTATCAGTGGCAGTGGTAAGTACTAGGTAGCCTATCTACCACAAGAGGAGTGGTTTCTGGCCAAGAAATTTTAGTTTATTTGTCGTTTGGGTAGTTTTCCATCTCTTTCAACTTTCTGGTTTAAAAGACTATGTTTGCACTTGTTTCCTGCCTTTCCTATAACTAGTCTAGCCCAGGTACAGATTTGCTGTATCCAGGACTTTGTGTAAGCTTCTAAGCCCTCAAGCCTTTCTGTGTTGGAGGGAAGCCTTCTAGCTTCTCAGTGGGAGTGGTAAGTACTAGGTAGCCTATCTACCACAAGAGGAGTGGTTCCTGGGGCAGAAATTGTAACTTATTGGCTGTTTGGGCAGTTCTTTCCATCTCGTTCAACTTTCTGGTTTAAAAGCCCACATTTGCGCTAGTTTCCCACCTTTCCTGTAACTAGTCTAGTCCAGATACAGAATTGCTGTATCCAAGGCTGTTGGTAAGCTTCTAAGCCCCCCAAGCCTTTCTGTGTTGGAGGGAAGCCTTCTAGCTTATCAGTGGGAGTTGTAAGCACTAGGTATCCTATCTACCACAAGAGGAGTAGTTTTTGGCCCAGAAATTGTTCTTTATTGACCATTTGGGCAGTTTTTCCATCTCTTTCAACTTTCTGGTTTAAAAGCCCACATTTGCGCTTGTTTCCTACCTTTCCTGTAACTAATGTAGTCCAGATACAGATTTTCTGTATCCAGGACTGTTTGTAAGCTTCTGAGCAGTGCCAAAGTCTGCTCTTCAAATTTTTCCTTAGATCTACTAGTTATCTCCTCTCTTGCACTTTTACTAGCTTGTTAGTTTAGCACTTTACCAGACTTCTTGTAGCAATTATTGCAGTATACAAAAGTGCTACCAGCACTAAATGTTCTGCAAGAAACAGCTCCAGTACTTATTAATGCCCACCCCTCCAGGCATGACTAAAAGTCAGTTCCCTGTGCTTTCTCCTATTAACCTGGTGAACTTGGGCATCCTGAGGCAATGTAGAAACTGCCTCATGAACACTGACAACCCTCTCCTCTTACCCCCCCAACATTCAGACTTGTGAGAGATGCACTTATATATCCAAATTGGAAGCCACGCACTCTCCATCCAAGACCGGACTAGCTGGTCATGAGGAGAAGGTCAACACTTGCACCACGCCACATGGAGCACATAGCCCTCCAGAACACACACCAGCATTGCCTCCACAGAAAAACACAAACCAGACACCCACCTTCGTGGAGGCTCCCAATAAAAATCTAACCAAACAGCAGAGACCTCCAAGGCATAAACGTACTCGACCACCACAACACAACACTAATCATGAGACACATAACTCTCCTAAACAGTGTGCCACTGAAAGTACCTGAGGCAAAACAGCATGCTCAACACACTAGTCATAGATGACTCGATAGTGAGCACACTGATGTCCCACTCACTAGGTTGAATAAGGAGAAAGTAACAGTCAGCTGCCTGTCAGGTGCCAGGATATGCCACATAACGCATGCACTCAGGTCCCTCAACAACAGGTACAAATATGACTCTGTCATTGTACATGTGGGTGTGAATGACCTGAGATGTACCTCCCTGGACTACATGAAAAGAGACATGGAGGAGCTCTCAGATTATGTAGCCCAGGTGGGTATGACCCTAGCCCAGAGCAGCATCCTACCATCACCCAGAATGATACCACAGTACAGCAGAAAATTATTGATTTCAACAATTGGCTAAGTTTCTGGTGTCATTCTAAGAATCTGGATCCAGTATCTGTCTGTCTGGGATGACATGATTGACAGACCTCGATGCTTTGCCAGAGATGGCCTGCATCTGTCACCCCTGGACTTCCGGATACTGGCCAAGGATCTTGCCACCCCATAGTGCCTTTTTTAGACGGTGTTCCAAAGACCAAATTGCCACCATAACAGCTACAAACAAATGCAATTTGAGGGTCATGTTGCTCAATGCTAGAAGTCTAAATCTCAAAATGCACTCGCTCAAAGTACTCTTTAAAATGGAGAACATAGACATTTGTGCTGTAACACAAACCTGGTTCCAATGCAGCAAAAAGCACACCTGCACTACCAGGCTGCAACTCATTCCACACCTTTCAGCCCCAGAACTTGGGCCAAAGCTCCAAAGGTGGTGGTGTTTCCATATTCATAAATGATGCACACACCTCCACACTGGTAGCCCAACATAACACATCTGCGATACTTCAGGTGCAGCTAACATTGGGTAAGACAGCGATTCAGGTTGTAGACTGCTATAGGACCCCAACCATGTCCCAAGATTCACACTCCACATTCCTAAGCACCTTGGAGAATATTAGGGTCCAGCCTAACACTCTCATACTGGGAGACTTCAACTACCCCTCCATTAACTGGGAAAACTACTCATGGGCCAATACACTTGCCCAATGCTTTCTGGAATTCATTAATTCCAATGCCCTGGACCAGCTCGTTATTACCCCCACTAGAGGTAGAACATCCTTGACCTGGTCATTAGTAACATGGGCGAACATTGCTGTACACCAATAGTCAACTCCTCCATGGTTAGATCTGATCACAAGTTAATCACCTTAGAAATACATAACCCTCCCACCCTCCCAACAAAGGTAACCACCATAAGAAACTTCTCCAAAGCTAACTTTGGGCTCTTAGAAACAGAGGTGGCTAACTTCACGGCACCCATGCAAATGAAGAATAGTTGCATGACTGGCAAATCATACACCAATGCACTGTACGAACACATACACAAATTCATGGATCTCAACATACCCAATAGAACTAAGACGCTCTCCTCAAAAAAGGAAGCCAATCTGGTGTTCTCCTGCCATAAATAAACTCTACTAAGGTGAAGTCCCAAGACTGGAAAACCTCCCTTATCAGCCTCAACAAAAGCTTGAGATCCCTCATCAAATCCTCTAAAGCTAGCTATGAAAACAGAATTGCAGCAGATAATAAAGACAACCACAAGGCCTTCTATAGTTATGTAAAGAATCTCCATGGCAATACAGATTTGCTCTGAGCTACTGCACAATGGTACCTCCTATACTGAGCCAACAGATATTGAAAATATACTGGTGGACAGATTCAGTGCTAACTTTACCCCTCCCCCCAAAGGATCGATCACAGTACCAGTAGATTGCCAGGCACCCAGTATTACTGCTGCACAGGTTAAAACTGCACTATCCAAGGCCAAGAATACAGCTTCTATGGGACCTGACAGTATCCCTGGCTGTGTTCTACATGAACTACAGAGTGAACTGGCACCTCACCTGTGTGCCCTGTTCAATCACAGCCTCACCTCAGGCTTTGTCCCTACCAAATGGAGCACTGCTACAGTCATCCCTCTCCACAAAGGAGGAGTGACTACAGACCCTGGGAACTATTGCCCCATTAGCCTGATGAGTCTGATATGCAAAGCTATGGAACACATCATCATGGACCTAATAAACAAGGATATAGGGAATCTCCAAACTCTGGATCCTACACAGTTTGGTTTTGTGAAGGGTAGATCATACCTGATCAACTTGGTGGACTTCTTTGAGTCAGTCACCAGAGCTGTGAATGAAGGTAAGGTGGTTCATACAGCCTACCTTGATCTGGCCAAGGCCTTTGATACCATTCCCCACTCAGGAATTATAGAAAAACATACTAAGCTAGGCATCAACCCCTATATCACTAGGTGGGTTGCAAACTGGCTCTCAGATAGAACCCACAGTGTGAAAGTAGCTGACTCCAAGTCAGACTGCTGACCAGTCATGAGTGGTGTCCCACAGGGTTTCATCCTGGGTCCTCTCCTTTTTGGTATCTACTTCTCTGATGTCCAGGCCAACACAAAGGGACTCTGGCTGACAAAGTTTGCATATGATTGCAAGCTGGGAACTATTATTAACTCCCCAAGTGATGTTGACATCCTACAGAAAGGCTTCAATGAGACCAATGACTGGTGTCAGAACCATGGCCTTAAGCTCAATGCCAAAAATGTGTCTTCATCCCCATTTGGGAAATACCTGGTTCCCTTGAATTACCACATTGATGGTAGTCCACTGAACACAGAAGGCATTATAAGAGATTTAGGAACACAGACTGACAGCAACCTCTCTTTTGATCACCGCATTGCCACTGTGGTCAGAAAGTCCTTCTATGTGGCACATCTCATTACTAAGGGTTTTGCATCCAGGAAGAAAGAGGTCATTGTCTCCCTCTACTCTTCCCTCATTAGGTCAATCATTTAATACATTGCCCCATTTGGCATGTACCTCACTAACTACCTGCAACAACTGGAGAGGCCACAAAAGTACCTCACAAAGAGGATCTTAGGCCTTAAACACTTGTCCTATATGGACAGACTCAAAAAACTCCAACTATTCTCTGTCTCATATCGCCTACTTAGAGGTGATCTCTGCTTGACTTACAAAGCCATGTCTGACCCAGCTCTGTTAGAAATGCTACATCTAAAGAAATCCCAGTCCCTCCGCACCACATGCTCTGGTGACTTCAACCTCATTACCACAATCAACAGAACATGCTGGAGGGACATGTGCATAACCCAGAGACTGCCCATGCTATGGAATAGACTTCCCATGCATGTCAAGCAGAGAACCTCACTGGCTCTCTTCAAGAGAAATCTTGAATGGATGGGAAATAGAAAATTCACCCCAGAGATACCTCCAGTGGCTGTACTCGACAGAGGCACTAGGAACTAAGGTTGGGTGGCACGATCCCAGGATAATCCTATGGGCTAGGCTTGTAAAGGCTCCAGGGTCATTATCCTTGTACACACCTATGAACTTATGAAACTATATTCAGTTATGTGTTCATTATATTACATTTCATTCAAATCTCAAAATACTTCACAGTATTCAGTCATTAGTTTAAGAGTAAAGTTACAGAATTACATTATTTAGTTATTAGTTAAGGGTAAAGTGACAATCTTATTTGTAACAGGCTTATTACATTATTCAGTCATTAGTTAAGGATAAAGTAACAGACTTATTTTTTACAGGATTATTAAAATGAGTTATTTAAATAGGTAGTAATAGTTATTCAGTATACTCAAGGTATAACATGCCAGGCTTAATTTGTTAATTAATTTACAAATTACAGTACACTTTACATAATTATTGTGCATTAGTCAGAAAGTTAAAAAAGACTCTAACACAAAATGCAAAGGTATAGACCTAAAATACAGAAAGCATAAGTTTAGTAAACTATTAAGATAAGTTATCTAAAGAATAGGTAGTAATAGCTATTCAGTGCACTCAAGGCATTACAGGGCAGGCTTAATTTGTTAATTAGTTTACAGATCACAATGAACACTTTACAAATTACAGTGCACTTTATATAATTATTGTACATTAGTCAGAAATTAAGGACACTAACAGACAATACAAAGGTATAGTTTTGAAATACAGAAAGTGTAGGTTTTAGTAAACTATTATAGCCCATAAATATTCATGAAAGTTAAAAAAGGTAAGTAGCATTATAGAGCAAATTTAAATATAATTTTATAGACACAAGTTAACACAGAATATGGTAATTATGTTTCAAGACAACTTATAAAGTTATCTTTTTAGTGCAGATTTCAGTTAGTCTTCAGAAAGGGTGTATATGGGAACATTGAAACAGCAAAATATCGAATGCCTTTACATCAAAATGCTTACATCGAAAAGCATAACATCGAAATGGCAAACGTCACTCATATGTGGAATGAATGTTAAAAAGAAATTACTACATGCAGGGGGCAAGACCCCCAGCACACTCCAGACCCCCTGCCACTGAAATATTCCACTCTGGGGATTGCACTTCAGTGCATTACAGTACGGAAATGGAATATTTCCATTTCCTGCACTGTAGCACGATCTCAGAGTTGGTATATTTAAGTACTGGGGGTGTGGCGGGTGCAGGGGGGCTTGCCCCCCTGTCTACAGTCTTATTGTGTTATGTCCCCATTGTAAGCTGTCATTGACAGCCTTTCGATGTTTTGCTTGTTCGATATAACCTGTTAGATGTAATGGCATTCGATATTCTGCTGTTTCGATGTTCCGATATAGACCCTTCAGAAAATAGCCATCATGCTTGAAAGGCTATGCAATTAAAACAAACAGTACAATGTGTAAATATGTAAATCTATAAACAATAGGAACATGTTTCATTTGCTATAAGAAAAATACATCATAGCACACTAAAGCACCAGTTCATAAGGTAAAAAAAAATAGGTAATAAACAATGTAACTTTACCATTACAGCATACAGAGATAGAAAAAAAAGAATAGGCAGGGTTAACAGTTCATACTCTGCCTAACTTAAATAAAAAATCACAAAGACAGGTTAATCAGCTTTAAAAGCCACATGATTAAAATACTAATTTTCAGAATAGTGTACAGGTTTTAAATATATCACTCATACATCAAATCTTAGACTTAAAGACTCTAAAAACTATAAATCTAGGTAATATAAAAATCAAATCATAAAGATAAGAGACTTCAATCCAAACAGGCCATAAATGCTCAAGTGACACATAGTGGCCAAAATTAAAACTGCAAGTTTATTCACCAGATAAAAAAATAATTCCCTAGTTATAATTAAATCTCAAAGTTAAAAGATTTCAATCCAAACATGCCATAAATGCTCAAGTGACACCTAATGGTTAATATTAAAATTGCAGGTTTACCAAATATTTATTTTTTTTATTTTCAGATTATACATCAGGTAAAATAGGGTTGGGAGGGTGGACTAATGGTTAAGGTGTTTGCCTTACAAGCACAAGGTGCAGGGTTTGAGTCTCACAAAGGATAGTTGGCTAGGCTTGCAATGGCTTGCATGAGCAGTTAGCTTAGTACTAACCTATGAACCTATAATGCTGTATACAGTAGTTAATAATATAAATGTAAGGTAACTACAGAAGTAGGTCCCTGTAGACTTTCATCAGGGACCTCAGGCGCAACTGTTAGATTAGGGACTTCCATTTTAAAGTAGTTATTAGACTTTAGACAGGCTAAAGGGTAAAGTAAATTGTGTTTCATTTATGCATAAAAGACAGTTAAGCAGAAAGAAAAATAACCTTGCTGGTCAAGCATGACAGACAGTTTATTAGAAAGGAAAGATAAGCATAAGTGTATAAAAATACAGAATGTTCTTTTCTCAAGGGAAAGATACAATCTTGCCAGCTACAGAATGTTTATTAATGGGATGTTAAATAAAGCACATACAAGACAAAGCCTGAGACCAAGGTTAGGAAAAGTAAATAAGGAAAATTACTGGACTGAAGCAATATAATATTTTGTGTTCAGGATAGCAGTGCAGTTAAGGTTAGTGAGTTTGTTCAACCTGGTACTTCAGAGAAGGCAGACACTCGAGCCTGAGTACAGAAGACAGGTCAAATAAAGACATTGTTCAGGACAATCAGAATATGACATGCAGTAACTCTCAACACTAATTGTTTATCAGCACTGTTAATGAAGACAGTATTCAGATATTGTGAATATCTTATAAAGCTTTATTAAATGAATGAAGACTTGGTCCTTAAAAGAGAGATTGGCACCTGTTCTGCATGAGTAATGGGTAATTAACAGATAAAGTCTTTCATTTTCAGTCTCATCACAGTGTTTCCAGCTAATTATGGTACAGTACAGTATTATCAATTCTTTCAATGGGGAAGACATCAGTACCCTCACTGACTGTGTCACTGAATACATGAACTTTTGTTTGGAAACCACTGTACTCTTAAAATCTATACGCTGCTTCCCAAACAACAAGCCATGGATCACCAAGGATATCAAAGCCCTCCTGAATGAGAAAAAGACAGAATTCAAGTCTGGAGACAGGGACACAGTGAAAATGGTGCAGAAACAGCTGGCCAAGAAGATTAAGGAGAGGAAGGATAGGTACGGGAGGAAGTTAGAGCAAACAATGTAAGATTGCAAAAGCAAAGACGTATGGAGGGAGATGAAAGCCATTACTGGCTATAAGTCTGGCAGCCATGTGACAGAGTGGAGTAATGAGAAGGCCAGTGAGTTTAACATGTTCTTTAATAGGTTTGACAATATGCACTGAACAAACGTGATGTGGTCCCCACTTGCAAAGGGAAGATGTCCTCCTGGATAGCAAAATGTATACCTTCTCTGCCTCTCCCCCAGTTTCTACTGTTCAACACAGGGGAAGGAAGGTACACAATCACATCTGGATCATATGGCACAAACAAAAACTGCCGACACTCCCACATCAACTGGCAAAACAGAGGCTAGCAGTTTGACTATCATCCTATCAGAGGACCTGGTGATCAGAGAACTAAGAAGACTTTGCCCTACAATAGCAGTGCTGAAGACCTGTGCCTCACAGTTGGAGGAGTGCTACTCAGGATCTTCATCTTGAGCCTCAGTACCTATAGGGTACCCGTGTTGTGGAAAAAATCCTGCCTGATTCCGGTGCCAAAGAAGGATCAATAAAGTATTTCTGATTCTGATAAACTGAATGACAGCATGGTGCAGTATGTAACAATATTTACTGTGTAGTTTGATGTACTTATCTGTGTGTGAGGTGGAACTTCCAGTACAAGTTCCATTAAAGTGGTTGAAGCCATGCACTTTAGAAATTAAAGACATACAAATAAACAATTACACATTAAAACAATTATAATAATACAATAGACAAATAAGTAGCATGAAGTAATTAAAATGTATATCAAAAGGAATGAAAAAACAAGCATCATAATCAAGAGAAAGTCAATAAATTGTGAAACAATACTGTAGGTTAGAAGGATATGCATATAGGAATGTGCACATTTCCTAATAATTAGGACATAAAATCAAATTATGAAAAGCTAAATCAGTTAGGTGGGTCAGTGATTCTTTAAGGATTGTTTGATGCTGCTCAGAATTGAGAACACTCTAAGTCAGCAGGTTTAGATTCATGCTATTGGAACCACAGGACCTGGTAGGTGGAATGCTGGAATGCAAGTGCCAAAGTAGTTCCACAGATGGGGGGGGGGGGGTGCAAGGGAAGAAAGACACAAATAAAGTAATTCAACGATAATTCACTGGCTAACAGGTAGTCAGGCTAATTCATGCAGAACTGACATAACATAGTGGCATTTTGGAACCCCACACATGTAAATGGACAGTATAATTTTGGGCAAGTTGCAGGCAGCTAATTCTGAGTCAGGAAGCCACAGGTAGGCAGCACTGCAGTCATCTAACAAGGAAGAGAGAAGAGCATGTATCCCAATAGGGAGGTCATCAGATGGAATAAAGTGCTTGATGAGGGCAGTATTCCTTATGTGGAAAGCAGGAAGATTTGACGATTGCTGAGATCTGCTCCTTTAAAGTCAGGTTGTTGTCAGCAATCACCCCAAAATCCATCACCTTTACATGAATTGGAGTTTGTCACCACAGTAATACCAGGGGACAAAACTGATACCAGTGAATGCAGAAGGCATGAAGAATCATGGCCAGTAGATTGCAGTTGTTAGGTTTAAGCTGATTTTTAATGAACCAGGAATTGCTGCCCTGTGTGTCTGTAGAATCTTGGTTAAGAGTTGACACAGATTGCTGAGGAAATGAGAGATGCAGCTGTGTCTTATCAGCACAGTGATGATAATACAAACCTCTTGAATGTGTAACATCTCATAAAGAAAAGATATTGGCTGTGAAGAGCAGCAGACTGGAAGTAGAGCCCTGTGGGACACCATGGTCGAGAAGGTAGGAAGCTGAGGAATTAAGACTATTGATCACCCTGTGTGTGTGCCTTCATAGGTAAGAGGCAAAGTATTCCAGCATAACACCAGTAATATTTTTGCACATGATGATATGCTAAATAACCCATTAAATATGACATGCAAATCTGTTTATATATTTGTATTTAGATGTGAGTACACTGCAACACATTCTGCATGTAATAGAAATGAGTCTATGTATTTGCATTTAGATGTTGATAATCTGCACATAGATCCTTGTAATGCTGTGTTGTAACACATTCTTTATGTAGTTGAAATGGGTCTACATATTTGTAGTAGCCATGGATACTCTACACATTGATCCCTGTTTTCATTTAGATGCGGTAATCTTGCACATTGACTCTTATTGTAGTTTATTGTATCCTGTTCTATATGTAGTAGAAATGCATAGGTGTATTTGTATTTAGATGTGGACAATGTGCTCATAGACTCTTGTAGTGATGTGTTGCAACACATTTTATATGTAGCGGAACTGGGACTATGTATTTGTATTTAGATGTAGACAGGCTACACAGAGACCATTGTAGTGGTTTGTTTAACACAGTCTATATACAGTGGAAATGTGGATACTCTGCACACAGACACATGAAGTGGGGGATTCTAACACATTCGTGGCATGTTGTAGTGGAGATCCATATGCTGATGAATGGATTTTTATGAATCAGTATCTAGCTTTCACATCCTTGTTTGCATATCTTCTCTGCATAGTGTGTGTGTCATATACAATCATCTACAAGTCTGTCTGCCACATTTATAGGGTATTTGTGAATTGCAAAGGGCACTAAGGAATAGATACTAATGCATACACCCCTATACAGTTTCAAACTGTATTTATGAATAGTGTCCATATTATACAGTCAGACAGATACAGAAACCAGAAAGATATCATGAATATTCTCAGAAGTTAAAGTTTCATTCTATTTCATTGTTCTGACCATTTTAACACGTTTGTTTTATCATGTGATCTCAAGTGCAAAATAGGTGATGTTTTCAGAGGCTGTCTAAAATGTATTTTTGAGATATGGTGCAGAATTTCATTTCATCCTGT
Organism: Protopterus annectens; assembly: GCF_019279795.1. Taxonomy (NCBI): domain Eukaryota; kingdom Metazoa; phylum Chordata; order Ceratodontiformes; family Protopteridae; genus Protopterus; species Protopterus annectens. The sequence continues at coordinate 856,330,661 of NC_056746.1, read as the reverse complement.
CATTTGAAAGTGACACCAGCCATGCTCATTACAGCAAGCACTTCAGTTCCCTGACCGCCATTTCTCCAAAGCATATTTCAGCGTGTCAAAATTCAGTCCTGAAATGTGTTCTGCATAAAATAGCAAAGAATATCGACTATCATTCTGTGACTCCATTTTGTGAAAATTATAGTACGTGCTCAGAGTAGGAAGATATATAACATGATATCTGGCTTTTTTTTTTTTTTAGTAGTTTGCATTGGATGTGTGCTGGTGTTTTCAAGAGTGTATAATTCTCTATTTGTGAATGTGATCTGCAATGATGCATTGTGTTTTTGCATTCTTTCCTTAGAAACAGTGGTGATTGTGGTATAAGCCATGTAACAGTTGATAGGACTATATGATGGAAGTGGTGCTTGGCTGTCTGACAGAGATGATGCTTCTCTGCTGCTATATATAATGCTGTTCTCATTGTTTCCCCAGTATCACCCTTTAGTGTCTTGTGAAGTGAGTAGCTGTGGCCAAGATAGGTGTGTGTTAACTTGTGATGCATACCTTCCACCATATGCTGCAGCTCTGATGTTGTTATATTTAGTTGCATGCCACCATTCCCCCACACATATCCATACAATTCCTCTTCTTAGCTTTTTATAATACTTGTGCTAGAGAGCAAGGAGAGAGAGAAAGAAACTAATCCTTTATTACATATTTTTGACAGATTAGCACTTGATGAGGTCATTTTGAATGTCCAGTTAAGTCATTCAGAAAGGGTTTGATACAAAGGTTATGTGAAAATTCAGGATCACTGCACCAGAAAGTACAGAAGAAGCATTATGAGTAGGTTCAGTGTTCATTTGTGGGTCACAGTGGTGGCTTATTATGTTCTTATGCAAGTAACTAAAGCTCAAAGATAGATTTAATGAATCAGTTTACCAGCATACAGCAGCACAAGGTCAGAGATGGAGCCACGCCTGACAAATGTCACTGTTTCTAGCAGGCATAGGCATAGTAAAGTGCTTCATACTGCAGTTGAATGGATCTTTCATTGTGCCATTAAATTCCTTCATAACTAGTTAAGTCACTCATGCTATGACATACAGCTCTCTACCATTTTTAGTTCTGTGTATAGCATTCGTTATACTCTGACACAGTATGCTAATGTCTCTATGTAGTTATAATGTCACATACCACAGCAATGAATATTTGATTTTGGAGGTCTGAAACCTCAAAAAATGTCATTGTTTTTATTTGAAAATGAAGGCAAAAGAAACTTTATTTTTTTGGCTGCACTGTATTTTAACTGCAGCACACCATCTTGTCAGACTACATCATTGTAGCCTTCATCATTCAAAACAACATGACCAGTTTAATACAATATAGTCACAGCAAAAAATACTTAGCCAAGCACATTGCCATATAATTTCTTACTGGAGTACCTCTGTAACCACTTTTATTTGTTTCATTGTTTCTCACACTATCAATTCCATCTGAAAGGTGTGTACATAATCAATACAGCCAAAAGTTTTTAAGTGGTTCTTTCTAATAACATTTCTCTGCTTGTTGTTTGTTCATCATCCATCCTGAATGCAGTTCATGGAAGCACACACACACACACACACACACACACACACACACACACACACACACACACACACACACACACATATACACACACACACACACACACACACACACACACACACACACACACACACACACACACACACACACACACACACGCACACGCGGACACACACACACACACACACACACACACACACACACATACACACACACACACACACACACACACACACACACACACACACACACACACACACACACACACACACAGTGTATTATACTGTTATGCTCTGCCTGCATACTTTGATTTCTCCAAAACTCACATACATCATACAGGAATAGTAAGAATTTACATCTTGCTTTTATATCTTTCTTCAGTTTTTGCCTTTCAAATCCATGTCTTGTATTTATGTGGATTAACACTTTCTCACTTTAATAATTTTTGTTGGTTTTATAGGACAGCTTCCTTTTTTAAAGAAAGCACTAATTATTAATGTCATTGCATGTCAACTGTTCTAAATGGTGTGTGCCAGTCTTTTACTGCATGAAGACATTCAGGAATTCTGATTACTATTTTTTAAAGAAAAAAATAAATTAGGCTTTATAATACGTTAATGCTGATCTTTATATTAGTCTGTATCATTATGAATAGAATGAATAAGAAATGAAGGCCATTGTAATGCTTTTCTATAATAATTTGTAACAATGTTATGACATGTATCATGTACTGATAAACTGTAACATAATACTGTGCAGAGTAGGGATAATGCCTAATGAAGGAAAGGTCCTTCAGTGTAGTAGTATAGACATTTGCCAAGACTGCTTTTTCACTTCCTGGAAAAAGGTATATTGTAATGAAATCAGATCTAGTTGAACATTAAAGTATGTCAGACTTGACAAAATGTACATTTTAATGTTTAAAGCATGTATAAATTAACTTTTTTTTGAAAATAACAGACATACATACACACACACATACATATGTGTGTGTGTGTGTGTGTGTGTGTGTGTGTGTGTGTGTGTGTGTGTGTTTGTGTATAAACGTATATTTAATATCTCATAATGCCCAAACTGAGCACCATATAATAATATACAATGCAATATAACACATTCCCCCAGATTTACGAAGCCCTTTATAGCGTGCAGGATTAGTTTAAGAGTTATTTTCGGCAATATGGCCGATGTGCGATCCAGAAATGAGCTCCCAGGACGTGCACGTGAGCTCTTAGGCTAATCCTGCATGGACTGAGCTCCTGTATGCAAATTACCCTCATTTGCAGGTGAAAACCATGCAAATGAGGGCAATATGCGATCCAGGAAGCTGGCAGCCATCCGTGCAGGATGAGTGCAGTGTGCAGAAATGTACTCGGTTAGTAACCGAGTACATTTCTGCAATCTACAAAACGGAGCTATGACAGCACCAAATAAAGACTGCATGTCATTGAGGAAGCATGCCAATGACCAAGTAGAAGGCCATTGGCATTGCAAACTGTTAAAAAAAATAAAAAACTTTTAATTTTCTTTTCGATGATCTTGCCTGGTTAAGCATAGGGCAGAGACACACAAACGGGATCGGGGGAAAATAATAAAATAAACCTAAAATAAGCATTCTAACTAAAATCAGTATTCTGCCATGCAAGTCAATGGCAGTCAGAAGACAACTTGGCCAGTTAGTAATAATTGTTAAGGGGGGAGGCTCATTGTGGGACATGTAACTATGCATTAGCAGGCAATCCTATGCAAATGAGGGAAGGGTTAGTGAATCCCAGATTTTCCCAGGGTGTGAGGCAGGTCCCAAGAGTGTAAGAGTATAAATAGCTGGGTGCAAGACTAGGATATAGGTGACATCATGTGGGTGTGTGTCAGGCATACTGTAAGTGGATTGGAGACCTGTGGCTCTGGATTGCTCCTAGCTTAGCACTGCTAAGCTAGGGTTGTGTCTAAACCTGCTTAGCATTCTCTACAAAGTGTAAGCAGGTGTGTGTGCCTCGCACCGAGTTGTACAGGAAGAAAAAGGAAGTTAAACCAGAAAAAAGCAGCTCTGCACACATTTGAGCACTCCGGTTGCGTGGCACACCCCCAGGCTTAAACAGGGAGACAAGGGGAAGGGAAAACAGCAGTAGGAAGGTAATCAAGGAGAACTAGCTTAGCAGACAGGCGAAATGTATCAGAATCAGCGAATTACACAGGCAGCAGAACAGCCCAGCCCAGTGCACCACTATAAACTATGCAAACACCTTTCCCCTTGTTTTTCCCCAAAACTCTGCACCACCGGTGTATACAGACGGGGACATTTTACAAAACAAAAGCAAGAGAAAAAATGTTAGGGGCTGCTTTTGCTATCATAAACCAGCATGTGCAAGAGGCTTAGGGTGGTGAGGATGTGAATGCTGCTGAGCAACCCACAGTGAGGAGACGGAGAAGAGTGTACAGACCCAGGGTAACCTACCAAGGGCTACATGAGCTGGAGATAGTGGAGTGCTATAGGGTGTACAGGAACCTCATACAGCATATTGTTGAGCTGTGCAAGCCACGCCTGACACACAGAACCAACAGAGGGGAACCCATCCCAGTGGATACCAAGGTATGTGTAGGCCTAAGAATACTAGCCACTGGTACCTTCCAAAGGCCAACTGGGGATATGATGGGGATCTCACAGGCATCAGCATCCAGGATACTCCACCTGCTTCTGAATGCCATGTCAGCACATGTCAGTGAGCATGTATATTTCTCCATCACCCATGAGGTGTTGGCCAGCAATATGCGTATCTTCCAACAAGTAGCAGAATACCCTGAGGTAGTGGGTGCAATAGACTGCACGCACATATGCATTAAAGCACCACCAGGTGAGCAGAGTAGGGTCTACATCAACCACAAGGGCTTCCCCTCCATCAACTGCCAGGTCATGTGCGATGCCCAGGGCATAATAATGAATGTGTGTGCTGGCTGCCCTGGAAGCTACCATGATTCCCACATCTGGCATCTGATGCAGCTGTACCAGACATTTGACAATGGGGACATCCCACATGGTCACCTAGTGGGGGATGTTGGATACGCACTGGAGCCATGGCTGTTGACACCCATCAGAAATGCACACACACACCTGAACAAGAATTCCATAATGAGGCACATGCACAAACACGAAGCATAAGAGAGCATGTATATATGATGCTCAAGTCACGGTTCCAGTGCCTGGACACTTCTGGTGGAGCCTTGCAGTACTCACCAACTACATGTACCCAAATTGTCCTTATATGTGCCATGCTACACAATATGATCCTCCGGAAACAGCTGCATCAGGAACAGCATGGGGCAGGGCCACACATCCCCCCACCAGTTCCAAGGCCTGCACAGGTTCAGAGTGACTCAGAGGAGGAACAACCTGAGCCTGCCCCAGTAGGCAAAAGGAGGCATGCTCAGTATGCTCTGGCCTTGGCAAAGAGGCAACGCATAGCAAATGCACTGACGCAGTAGGGACCCAGGGAATGACACCTCTCTTCAACTCACACATACAGTAAAAGGGATGCCAAACATGACACTACCTGTGCTCAACCTTGTATAGGGAGTGTACTATGTGCATCCGACATAGGCAGCCCTGCAGTACCACCCTCAATACTGGGACATCCACAAGGTAAGTGACTCACACATGCCAGTGGGGGGGCACATACCCAACAGCAGTCACAGCCAGCAGGATAGATGTAGACAAACACAAACAAATGCTGTACTATGGCCTCTGAATGAGCCCCATGGGTAACCCCTACCCCAGCCCTACACAGACAGACCACAGCAGGCCAGCTAATTGGATGTAAGTTGTGAAGGCTAGGAGGTCAGAAACTAATATGTAGGTAGTGAAAGCTACGATCTGTAGTACACTGGTTTGCCTCTAGCCAGCATGACAGGTAAGACTACAGACTGGAATGGTGTACCTGACATATCAGTACAGTCCTAGCAACTGTGTAAAAGTGTAAGGTGTGCCCCACCATCCTATGTACACTTATAGTAACAGTCAGGTGTGCCCCCCCACCCCTGTGTAGAAACAGTCAGGTGCCCCCCTCGCTATGCAGAAATGTATTAACAGTAAATGCCAAATGACCAATGTATACCCTGCAGACACAGCATGCTACCTGTCGCTATACAACACAAAGGTCAGCACCGGAGTACAAACCACCTGGAATTGATCCACACATGCAATATAAATGGCCATACTTGGCATGCTCACACACTTAGAGGAATGAAGACAATGTCAGTCAACAACATACTGAAAGGCCATACTGGGCATGCTCACACACTTAAACACACACAAAGGCCATGTCAGAAAACAACAGTGGACCAGACATATCTGGCAGTTGCAGTTCTTAGTGCAGACACATGTCAGTATGCACCACTCCTGCCTTACACACACAGTGGATAGGAATACAGACATCTATGTAAGGACAATACACTATAATAAGCCAAAGGTAGATGGACATAGATATGTTGAAGAGGGTGACCATGACAAGGAGCCATCTGGGCCTGTCCCACCCAGCACACAGCCAAAGGGCCCAAACACATGAGGTGCAGGTGTCACTCACTGCAGATACTAGCCACCAGTATCTGTCAGCATGATGGCGTGTTGCACGTGCCTGCTGTACAACATGACTGTACAAGGAAGTTGTCACCTAGTAGCTGTATACACATACCTGTGGCATATGACCCCGTGTGTGTGCCCACATGCGGCATGTCAACCCCTACATGAATGGGTTACAGCCCATGCACACACTGCCCTCCCCATAGCAGTATCATGACAAGCCTGCTGAGGTCATCCAATGTGAAATACACCTTTGGGGAGCTGTAGCTCAGTAATCCCCATGGTGCGTCCCATAACTGTGTACTGCTGTACTGATAAACTAGTTAGGTAGTAGTCCTAACCCCAGACTTGGCAACGGTGTGAGTGTGTGTATGTGTGCATGTCTCGGTCTCTGCCTGTGAAGAGAGAAATGCTTTCTAGGCTACTCACACTCAGTACAGTTCATATACACAACATTGGCAAGGCTGCTGATGTCACGCACCTAGAAATACACCTCTGGGGAAATAATAGCCCAGTAATATCCATAGCGCGTCTTGTAACTGTGTACTGCTGTAGTGTAATAAAGTAGGTAGGTGTTCTAACCCCAGACTTGGTAACTGTGTGCTTGTGTGTGTGTATGACTGCGTAGAGAGCAATGCTTTTTAGGCCACTCACACCCCATACAATACACATACTTGACTTTGGCAAGGCTGCTGATGTCACTCAACTAGAAATACACCTCTGGGAAAATCATAGCCCAGTAGTCTCCATAGTGCATCCTGTAACTGCGCACTGCTGTAGTGTGATAAAGTAGTTAGGTAGGTGTTCTAACCCCAGACCTGGCAAATGTGTGTGTGTGTCTGGCTGCATAGAGAGCAATGCTTTATGCCACTCACACCCTGTACAATACATATACTCATCTTTGGCAAGACTGCTGATGACACTCATCTAGAAATACACCTCTGGGAAAATCATAGCCCAGTAATCTCCATAGAGTGTTCTGTAACTGCGCACTGCTGTGGTGTGATAAAGTAGTTAGGTAGGTGTTCTAACCCCAGTCTTGGCAATTGTGTGTGTGTAAATCTGTGCATTTTTGTGTCTCTGTCTTTTCATGACTGAGTGACGGACAATGCTTTTTAGGTCACACACACTCCTTAGAATTCCTATACCCAATGTTGGCAAGGCTGCTGATGTCACTCACCTAGAAATATACCTCTGGGAATGTCATAGCCCAGTAATGTCTGTAGAGTGGCCTGTAACTGTGTACTGCTGTATTGTGATTTAGAACTGTAGTAGGGTTCCATCACCACCCATGGCAGTTCTGGATGTTTTACATGTGTTTCAATGTCTGTGTATGGAACAATGCCTTCTACCAGCACCTGCAGGACTGCATGGATAAGGCAATCCCAAGCAAAACAAAGACTCTTTGTACCAAAGGCAAGCGTCCAGTCTGGTGGACCCCAGCCATAAACAAACTCTACAACAAAAGGAGGAAGCTACTACAAGATAGAGCAAAATCCTTAAAAGGTAAGACACCCTTGATCACTATAAGTAAAAAACTAAGAGCTCTCATAAAATCATCCAAAGCAAATTTTGAGAGAAAAATAGCTAAAGACTCAAAAGACAATCATAAGGCCTTCTTTAGCTATGTTAGAAACCTGGGAGGAAACTCCCAGATATGCTCAGAACTAGTTCAAAATGATGTGAAGATTACTGATCCTACAGACATTGCCAACATACTGGCTGACAGGTTCAGTGCAAACTTCTCCCCCCCTTCCCCCCAAAAGGAGAGATATCTATACCAAGCGATTGCAGCCCCCCAAACATCTCCAACGCCCAAGTGAGAACTGCTCTCTCCAAAGCAAAAAACACAGCATCCATGGGACCTGATGGTGTCCCCGACTGTGTGATCCACGAACTCAACGAGGAATTAAACCCACAGCTAGGACAGCTGTTTAATCATAGTCTTACCTCTGGATACATACCCAGGGAGTGGCGCACTGCAACTGTGGTCCCACTTCACAAAGGCGGTGCCTCCACCGACCCTGGAAATTACCGGCCCATTAGCTTGACAAGCCTTATCTGCAAAGCCATGGAGAGGATCATAATGGACCTCATAAATAAAGACATAGGGAATTTGCAGACTTTGGATCCATCCCAGTTTGGCTTTGTCAAAGGCAGATCATGCCTTCTAAACTTGGTTGACTTTTCAAACAGTCACCAAGGCCATTGATGAGGGAAAGGCAGTCCATACAGCCTACCTCGATCTGGCGAAGGCCTTCGATACAATACCCACTCTGGTATCATTGAAAAACTCATCAGCTTAAATGTTAACCCATACATCACAAGATGGGTTGCAAACTGGCTGAGTGACAGAACCCACAGGGTCAGAGTTGCTGGTGCCATGTCAGACTCAAAGCCTGTCAAAAGTGGTGTACCACAGGGCTCAGTCCTGGGCCCACTCTTGTTTGGCATCTACTTTTCCAGTACAAGCAAACACAGGAGGGTTATGGCTGACAAAGTTTGCAGATGACTGCAAACTGGCCATAGTAGAAACACATCTGACACAGATATCCTTCAGAAGGGTCTCACAGAAACGGATAACTGGTGCCAGAGCCATGGCCTAAAGTTAAATGCCAAAAATGCATAGTCATACCCTTCGGAAAAACAAGGTTACCCCTAGCTACCAAATAGGTGGCAATCCACTGAGCACAGAAGAAGTTATCAGGGACCTGGGGACCCAGGTTGATAGTAGTCTGTCATTCGACACCCATGTAGCTAAAGTAGTTAGGAAGACCTTCTACATTGCCCACCTTATCATGAAGGGATTCTTATCTAGATCAAGGAGGTCATAGTCTCCCTATACTCATCACTCATCAGACCAATGATTGACTACAATGCCCCATTCGGAATGTATCTGACCCGACACTTGCAGCAGCTGGAGAGGCCACAAAAGTTCCTCACCAAAAGGATAAAGGGTCTCAAACATCTGTCCTATGCTGCCCGACTGAAAGAACTCCAGCTCTATTCAGTCGCCACCGCTGCTCAGAGGTGACCTTTGCCTAACATACAAGGCCATGTCAAACCCAGATTTGATGAATATGCTTCACCTCAAAAATCTAGATCCGTCAGAGCCACAAGGGCGGGAGACTTAAACCTCGACACGGCTATTAATAGGCGTGCTGGAGGGATAGATTCATCACCCAAAGACTCCCTATGCTGTGGAATAAAATCCCGGTATATGTGAGGCAGAGCACCTCGCTGGCCTTGTTCAAGAGAAATCTTGACCAATGGATGGGAGATCGCAGATATACCCCAGGGATTACCTCAGTGTCACTGCTCAACAGAGGCACAGCAAAATAATGGGTATAGTTCCCCATACTAAAGGGGTGGCGTAAGCCACAAAACTATGGGCTAGGCTTGTAAATGCCCTCGGGCAGATAGCCTAGTATGAACCTATGAACCTATGAACCTATAGGCTACTCACATGCAGTATGTTGCCAATCCTGCTGATGTCATTCATTGTGAAATACTACTTTGGTGAGAAAGTTCCCTGTAATCCCTGTGGTGTAACCTATAACTGCTCCATGCTGTAATGTAATATAAGCCTTGGCAGGGGTTCTATACCCACACATGACCAGTTGTGGATGTTTTGTGTGTGTCTCACTGTTTGTGTAGGGAGCAATGCATTTAAGGCTAGTCACTCGCAGTACAGGTGAAATGCCCTACTTTGGTAATCCTGCTGATGTCAGTCACTGTGAAATACACCTTTGGGGAAGAAGTACACAGTAATGTCCATGAAATGTACTATAACTGTGTAGTGTAATAAACTAGTTAGGTAGGGGTTCAACTCCCAGACATGGTGTGTGTGTGTGTGTGTGTGTGTGTGTGTGTGTGTGTGTGTGTGTGTGTGTGTGTGTGTGTGTGTGTGAAACTTGTATCTTGTGTAGAGGTGAGTGTGTGACACCTGTGGCCAATGTGGAGGGGGTTTTCCTCATTACTTTTATGGTGGTCCTACTATATATCACAATGTCAACCATACAGGGATAACAGATGTAAATTAGCTGGGAGGCTGGGGTGCAAAGCCATACCCATACATGTGACATCAAGGCCAGCCAATCCAAATTAGCAACCCCACTATTACCCAGAGCACACACTCAACCCATGTGTCATATGTACACACATGCCTAGGCAACAGCCAATATGTGGTTAGTACACTGCATATTGGCCACCGATAGTAACTAAGCAGTGATAGCAGTGGGCTACAGAGGGCATGTCACCCTGGCCATCTGTCCAATATTCATGTACATGCAGACAGTGCACCTCCACAATGTTCCCCAATGGACACCTGCACCACCTGTGGTACCTCCACATGTGACTCACAATGGACATACCATGTCTGACAACATGCCCTGTATGGACAGATGACACTGAAATCAGGGAATACTGTTGTCATGCTATCAATGTAGGTGAAGGGTAAACCTGCTGCCCATTATCAGTTCCTGCCACAGGTGGGCAAGACTGGCCCAACTGATGACAAGCTGTGTTCACAACATGGACCAGACACCCCAGGTACAGTTCCACATGTCACTGTACATGCATGTGGGAGGTGTGCACATCCCAGACACCATCCATGTCATGGACTAAGGAACACATACATGGCATGTGGTGTACAGCATTGGCCACACACAATAGTCACCCAGCTGACTGGATGGGGGATGCAATACCCACCTGTGTGGGCAAATGCAATAACTACAGCCCTGAGCCACAATGCAGACCATTGTCATGTGGACTGATCCCATGGTATACCCATTGCCTACCCTTGTACAGCCTGCTGGCACAGCTGACCGCCACACACCTGTGTAGACATGCACCCATGCATGTCAGAACTGGCACCCTGTGTGTACGTGTGTGTGTGTGTGTGTGTGTGTGTGTGTGTGTGTGTGTTGTATGGTGGGTATGTCCACATCCACACTCACTACAACCCCTAGGGCATACTGAAGCATGTTGTCTGATGTCTGACATCTCCTCATACTCTTTGCCCATACGGCCTCTGTATGACCGGTGTGGTGCATGTGATACCTGCACATTGATGTGTTGTGGCAATCCCACTACTGATGAGTTGCACTCCTGGCCCTGCCAAGTGTGTCAATATGTGTGCATCCCTGTGTGAGTGTGCCTGTGTTGACTCTGGCACGTGGTCATGCAGATAGGCACGTGTATGACACCTACCGTATATCTACCATATCCCTGTTGCAGATGTCACTCACCCTGACATATATGTTCTGAGTGCTCCACATCAGTTAACCCATGTGGTGCATCCAATAACTGCACTGAACTGTGATAGCACTACATAGTTGTCGGGGGTTTGATAGCCTGTACTGGTAGGTGTGTTACACAAATATGCTTCAGTTTTACCCTCCCACCCCTCCTTGACATATATCTGTGTCTGTCTGCCTCCCCAACTCCCTCTCTGGTGGATGTGGAGACCCATACCTGCCTTGCTTAGGCAGCAGCATGTGTATGTTACGTGATGCTCATGATCAGCTGATGACCTCTGCATGAATTGCAGCCCTCCCCTAGCTGATTGCATGTTGAACAGCTGTGGTAACAATCCCATAGCCAATTGCATGGAAACACACTCCAATACCTAGGAACAATATGGTGGTGTTGGGCCTTTGCAGTCACTGTGAGCAGGAACTTGATTTGATGTTTGGCAAACAGCATCCCAGATGGATTGGGGATTTACCTCTAACAACATACACTGTGGAAAGAGGGCAACCAATAGGAGGGAGATGTGCCTGCCCTGACTACAGACTGTAAGTGCTGCTATACTGCATTTGGAGTAATGTTGGTTTAACAGTGCTTGTCTGGATATGTCTGTCGTACATGTCACAATACCTCCCATGTCAGTTCCATGTATATGAGGAATCCCCATCTGCAGGGTCATCTGCAGACTGGGCAGTGTTGTGCCTATGGTTTCATGTGTTAGCCACAGTGCATCAATCCATGGAATGCAGAAGGTAGTGTGAGGATTGCAGTCTGTAGATGGTGAAGGCCATGACAGTTACTGACTTCATATCCCTCACAGGACATATGTTGCAACAAACCATGTTACAGTGGAATTTATATGGGGTTATCACAGTGACATGTCTATACTGGCCCTGTGTATGTGCTGTCAGCCACACCTCTGTCAACCTTTGTACACATGGAGTGCATGAAGTGATGCATATGTGCTGTACACCATAAATACTGTCATCATATCTGAAAACAAGCCAGTGATATATCAAATTGCTGCACATGTCATGTACAGTCGAAGTTATATTTCATGACATAAGCTGGGCATTCTGTGGATGATTGTACAGTACTGAGGTCTGTGTAGTGATGGTAAATATCGGCAGTGTGTGCATTGTTAATATATACCTCAGCCTGTGTACAGACTGTGGTAGATGTCATTGTTCTAGCTCCCCCTCTCTCAGATGTTACATGCTGCCCCACTGTACGGTACCATTTTACCATACATGTTTGTAGTGCCATACACACACATGTCCCATACCACAGACAGCCATCATGACAAACTGTGTAGCAGCTCAGTATATGTAGGGTCATTCTGTGAGTGACACATATGAGTATGGTGTAGAACAGATAGTCCATATACTGTGGTATTATGCTAACTTACCATATGTGGCTGTGGCTGTGTTCACATTGGTTGTGGTTATGCACTGTCACACACGTGTATCTTACCTTGTGCTGTGACATGGCTGTTGAGCCTGCTATATATGCAGGTACATGTGCATTACCCCATACGAGATGTAGGCCAGTGTTGAGCCAGTCTGCCTGTAGCCTGCACAGTGCATTGTTACATGCCTAGCAGCTTAGTGTACTTAACCAGTGGGATGTTATGTGCAAATACTCACCAGATGCACTGCTGCTGGGCCTCCTTTAAACGTTATGCATGTCAGACAGAGCAGTGGGATGCTGTACAGATATATGTCAATATCTAGTGGGTGGTATGTGTCCATGGCACCCCTGTACCAGCAGTCATTATGTGTCAGGCCAGACAGGAGTGTGTGAAGCCAACATCTATGGTGCCAAATGTATACCAGTCGTTATGTGTTATACCCATCTATATGGCTGTCTATATCCATATTGTCAGGCCTGGTACACATGTGGTGCACTAAGGGATCATGTGTATACCTCTGGACTGTACAGGGTGTGTCCTAAGTTCCACATATAGTGGCCAATATCTCTGCTGCACTCTACAGGGGCAATACATGCTAGCAGCGGTACTTTACAATGATTTCCTTAGGATGTCTGTCAGTAGCCAACGGCACACATGTTATAAGCAGATGTCAGCATCCACACACACACCATGTCTGTGAAGACAATCCCAATGACAGTAGCAGAAGTCTAGTAATATACTTGCTATACATAGCTGTCATCCCTTTGCACTACTACTGTGGGACTGTAGGGGCTGGTCTATAGCTACACTCCATGGAAATATATGTACATATACTTATACAGATAGCCATATATATAATTACATGTGTACTACATTGAATTACCACTGTCATGGCAACCACCCACTATAACTCCCTACAGCATGTGGCCGTGGTCCCTTTACATTTCCTGTGTGATGGACATCCATCCTGTGTGTGGGCATCAGTGATACAGGCAGCAGGTAGCAATACCTCTTACAGGAGAATGTGCACACTCAGGGCAGACACATATTTGTAGGAAGTTCAGGAACTACAGACAGACTGTGGGTAGAGTTGTGTAATGCTTTGCATAGTACTGGTGTTACAGGGTGTGTGTGTATACTTACTAGTGTACCTTGGAATACAGTCTGTCTGCATAGCTCACTACTGTGGGCCTAAACTCTTGCTGGGCAGAGGTATGCCTTTCATGTGTTGTCCGTTCACCACACAGGTCTTGTGTCAGATATGACACTGGCAGTGTGTGTGTTGCATGCTATCAGTACATGGCTACATCCATGTCTATATCTAACTTCAATTTCCTGACTATGTGTATGTTGCAGACTATCCTGTAACACCAACACCTTGCTTAGTGTATGGCAACAGTTTTCCACATATATGCCTGTGTTCCATCCTCTGTCCCCCGTCTACATACCAAGCTGTGCACATATGTCATGCTGTTGGGGATTGTTCTGTAGTGGGCTGTGAGTATATCATACTGCTATTGTTGCCATTAGTCCACTGCTGTTGCATCCCCCACACATACAGTGGGGCTGGGGCCATATATGTGTGGGCATCACCTACACAACACATGTGCGCCCTTATGCACTGCAGAGGCCAGTGTATGTAACAGTGGTATATGGTGCTGTATTATTGAGTCCAGGTGGGGAGCACCATAAATGACCTAGGCTGTTACAAATGTGGGGGTATCAGGGGTGAGCTGCCACAAGGTATGTGGATGTACAGTACCATATACTCCACCTATACTGACATTACTTACATGACTTGGAGTACTGCAAGCCTACTGCCTCCTGCCATACAAACTGTTCTGTGCGTTATGTCTTGTTATGTTCCGGGTACAACCCATATGAACACAAAACGTCATTACCTCCTACGGAGTTTGTACAGAGTTTAGATAGAGGTTGCTGAACTACACACCTGCAGTACATACTGTTGATTGTGTGGTACCCTGTGGACCAGGCTGTCAGCACTATTGTACATTCTGAAGGGCTTGGCTTGGATTGCAACAGTTGTGAACTTTTCCAGACTACTGTATAAGTGTAACTGTTTCACAGTTGCAGTACTTTGTTTATATGGTTGTCAGTATTTGAACAGCTATATGATATGGCATATAGGACTGTTATGGTACACAGTTAAAGGAGTCCCATTTCTGCAAACCTGTGTGTGGTGTCTTTTCTATGACCTTTCTATGGGTATATGTTGCAGGCAATGATTGACATTAGTATGTGTAGCCCATACAGTGTCCAGTTGTTCAGGTGTTAACTGTAGGCATAGTGGCTGTTCGGTATTGTGTGCATCTCCTACATATGTATCTTACCGTACATATATCTGCATGTGTATGTGTAGTCACATGTATATATATATATATATATAATATATATATAATATATATATATATATATATATATATATATATATATATATATATATATATATATATATATATATATATATATATATATATATATATATATATATATTTATATGGGTCTACCCGAGAACACCGACAGTACGAAATGCAGATGACAAGAACACCGACACCGGAAGACTGACAACGGAAATAACCGACAGTTCAAAATCCCGAAGCTGAAAACACCGACATAAGAAACGAGCTTGACTGTGCAAGTGTGATATAGTGACATTAGTTAGGGTTAGGGTTTGGGTTAAGGTTAGTGCATAGATAGTTGTGTATGTAAGGTTTAGTGTAGGTTTGTAAGGTTTTTGGTGTGCTTGTGTTGTGTGTGTGTGTTGTGAGTCAGTGTTATGGTGTTCGGTAATGTGGACTGTCTGTTTTGTGTGGTTTCGGTGTTTTGGTGTCTGAGTTTTGGCTGTCGGGTTTGTGGTGTATCGGTGTAGTGTAGGGGATATATATATATATATATATATATATATATATATATATATATCTGTATCTGCATATATGTGTCTGTGTATCTGTATCCTGGGGATGTTGATGACCTCCACATATTACATGTCCTGTGGGAGGCAGACTGTACTTGGTAGTGTATTGCAGGGCACATGTGTTTGGCTGTGGGGTGATGCCTATTCATACAAGATGTATAGTGTGTGGGGCCTCTCAACCCCATTAACGGTGCATGTGGACATAGGTGTATTTGTTAATCTGCAATTGCTATCTAGAGATGTATGGCCATATATACCTATATAGATATATTTATCTTCTAACAGATATATAGGTATATGTGCATAGATAGTGATATATACATATATATATATATATATATATATATATATATATATATATATATATATATATATATAGTTAGTAAAACAACATATATATTTGAATATATGTGTATCTATACATATGTGGGTATGTTGTATCTGTTAAGGCTGTACTATAGTTACACACTTAGACATCTAGAAGTTGGTGTACATTCTCTGTACTGTTGCATGACAGGACTGGCTGATATGTTGCTGAAACATTGAATATCTGTGTACCTATCATGGCTTAGTGGTACATTGGTTTGTCTAGGGTATGCAGGGTCTTTGGTTTGAGCCTTGCAAGAGCTGTTTAATTTGTTGCTGGCCAGAACATGGCCCATTGTATAGAGAGTGATTAAGGCACTGTAAAGCAGTTGTAAGCAGGTTTGTGTGTTCTGCCCAGCAACAAAATAAACAGATCCTTCAAGGATCATAAACAGGACCCTGCACATCATACACAAAGTGATTTACCACTAGGTCATGGCAGATATGCATAATCATAATATTTTCAGATACATATCATCTAGCCCAGGTATACAACACTACAGGGAATGTATTCCGCCATGTAGATGTATTTGTGTGTGTGTGTGTGTGTGTGTGTGTGTGTGTGTGTGTGTGTGTATATATATATATATATATATATATATATTCGCCTTTAAATGGATATAACATATCTATATATGTATATATAGGTATAGACATATATATATATATATATATATATATATATATATATATATATATATATATATGTCTATACCTATATCTACATATATAGATATGTTATATATACAAGCCAATAAATGCATATATACATAGATATGTATACAGCCATAGATATATATGTATATATCCACATGTCCACATATATACAGTACTAGGAATGCATATATGTCAGAATATATATGGCTCACCTTTCAAAGGGAGAAATCCATGTGTCTGGAAGCTGGAAGGCCAAAAATATGTTCTCAACATTGCACAATCTTGCAATACATGCATCGAATGTGCAATGAGTGAATGTCACTATGCATTCGCTCATTGCAGATTAGGCAATTTGGTTGCAGATGCCACTATAGTGGGGATGGGGAATAATTACCTGTCCCCACTGTAGTGTACACTAGGCGTTCATATATCACAGTAGGGGGGTTGTGGGGGGGCCCAGCCCCCCAGAATGGGATGCTGGAAGTCATGCCCCCAGCCATTACGATATGTATTCCAACTTGCAGTTCGAGAGTCAGCGAAGGTGCTTTTAGAACTGCAGTTCTCTTAACTGTGGTGCAGTAAGAAATGACGGGTTAGTCCTTTTGGTTTGCAGAAAGGGCCGTTCGAAGGAATGATTGTCACCCTGTCAAAGGTGAACACATATATATCAATATAGGTATATATGGACATACATCTCTAGATGGAACTGAGAACATATATGTCCACATGCACCGTTGATGGGTTTGAGAGACCCAAACAACATACATCTGGCATGGAGAGATATCCCCCCCCCAGCCAAATATGTCTGGCCTGCAATACAATACCAACCTTAGCAGATCCCATAAACAGGATCCTACATGACAAGGACAGTACATGTTAACAGTATTCCATCCCACCTGTAGGATGTAAGGTTGGCATTACTAACATATCATGCAGTACAGTCAAGTGACATGTCATGCTTGGGGGAACCCCCTGGTTAGGTGCAGTAAGTAGCTGGGATCCCTCATACAATCCAAATAGACCTACACCACTCAATGGATTCACCAATGTTGGCAGGGACATCCACAAACCAATGTCAGCTGGGAACTACCACCCAGTAGCCTGATGACCTTGGTCTGCAGGGACATGGAACATATCAACAATGAACCCATGGCCAATGTCACTGGTTATCTCAACACATGGGACCCCTCCAATGTTGGACTTGTCAAAGGCAGAGAATACAACCTGAACCTGGTATACCTCCTTAACCCAATAATGACAGGTGTAGCTAAGGGTTAGGAGGTGCACAATGCCTATGTACATCATAGCAGGCTTTTGTACACCATCCTGCTTATAGGAATGTGTGTAGTTGTTATGGGATCTACCTCCGTTCACAGAATATATTGCCACCAGGACTGCTTGGCATATGCCAACATACCACAGGTGCCATCTTGTGGACATACAGTCCTTCACAGGTCATAGCTGTGTCAATGCCCTCCTCCACACTGTTGAGGTGTTCAGCACTACTGGGGTTGCTATAAATCACTGGGAGTGGCTGTTGTGGACACAACTGCTATTATTGCAGTTACTGTTGCATCTATCCCCCCACATAGCTGTCTGTAATACTGTACAGTGTATGTAATCAGGTTGTTAGTTGTTGTTTACACCATTCACAGTAGTTGAGCACCTCACACCCTCCTAAGGATAGGGCTATGCCATCAGCATTGGCACACACATGTTACTTAGGTGAGGATCGCTGTAGAGTGGGGAGATGGACATACACCCTGCTGTTAGCATGTTCAATATTATCCACATTGCAGACTGCATATATAGCACTGTGTGGTTGTGCCTATCCTGTCTTGGTGGGATTACATGTGCAACAAATGTGTTACCTGCATGGAGACATACCTCCATGAATACAGTCCTGTACCTGTACTGCATCCAAACTAAAGGCACTGTGTGTTGTACCCAGCCATGGCATGTGTGCCACCCAATACACTTAATGGTGTCCACTGTAGAAGGCCTGCTGACACCACTACACCCATCAGCCATGTAGCACATGGACAAACACAACACAATCAGAAAAGATACTGGTGACAACAATAAAACATTGTTAACTACAGCTATGATGCATCATGGCTGCACAACTACACCTTCCAAGATATTAGCATTTCACTTTACTGCTGACAACATGCTACACATCATTCCATTGCTACACTGTTGTACAGTCACCCTGTGCATCATAACCATGTTAGTCTGTCCCTGCATCGATGTTGAGGATGTCAGGGAGTGGCACATGTATCATCATATGCACAGGGTGTGTTGTTGGTTTGCCAGAGGCCTAGGCTGAGCCATACAATTGACAACATGTGTGTGTATGTGTGTGTGTGTGTGTGTGTGTGTGTGTGTGTGAGTGTGTGTGTGTGTGTGTAAGGAGGCTGAGTATTGTTATGGGCCACTGGTGATGTCATGTGTGCAGGTATGTGGTTGCCCTAGGTTCGTTGTTTATGTATGTGTCTTAATGCACACAGTTCCTCCATGTGGCTGCACTATACAGGGAATTGTGGGACAGGTGCAGACTGTACCTGGAAGGGTTTGCAGTTCACCATCTCTGGCCATGGACATGGTTCCTGTGCCTGGCAGGGGTGCTACAGGCAGTATCAGGTACAGAGCCAGACCGAGTACTGTCCCCCGAGTCTGACAGACGTCTACTGGATCCAGGTCCCTCCAGGGACTGGCCAGGGCCACGTGCATGCGGTCTGCTATGATGGTCTGTGGACAGCCCATCCCCCACAGTGCTGGGGCTGGTACTGCCACTACGGGAGCGGCTGTGACTGGTTGGACATCTACAGTGACCTCCAGCTGCTGGTGTTGCTGGCATACATCCACGTGGCCGTCACAACTGTCCCACCCTGTCCTGATGCATGGAAATGACATTGTGGATGAGTTCCAATGTCTCACCCCACTGTCTATTCATGACCTCGGTGTAATTACGTATGGCACCTGCTAGGTCACGGATGCTGTCAGTTACAGAGGTATGATGAGCCCTCTGTGCCCTTAGACCCTGCCTGGTGTACCATTCCATTCGTGCCTGTGCCTCCATGACAGTCTGGAACATGCGTGTGGTTGAAATAGATGTGGCATGTCTGCCAGGGGCATGATGACCAGCAGTGCTCCTAGGAGCACCCCTACATATCTGCGTAAGTGATACCCTGCCAGACATCTGGCTGTGGCTGCTGTGTCATGACACATGTGCCATAGATACCACACTGTCCTGGCCAATGCCAACTTCAGCTAGGGCCAACAGTGATGAAGTGTGTACAGGCATTGTGACTGTGTGTGTGGATGGTGTGGATACGTATGGGTTGTCAATTGGTGGCCCAGCGACAGCCTCTGATGACCCTTCCTGTGTCTCAACACACCTATCTTCATGGTCACTGTCTGTATCAGTGACATCAAATTCCCTGCAGGGGGAGCCAGCCCCACCTCACCACCTGTGAGGGGAAAACAGGGAACAGACTGTAAGACCTGTACAACACTGCTAAACAGTACATATACACACACACACACACACACACACACACACACACACACACACACACACACACACACACACACACACACACACATGTGTGCAGACATGGCCACACACACAGACATACACACATGCAGTCAACATACATGGCAACCCATACACTATACCAGACAGTACTTACAGACAGCTCCCGCAATCCCATAACACACACAATAGCAGGCGATGGTGCAGTACAGTATCACACACATACCTGTAATTACACACGTCAGCATGCAGGATATGTGGGGCTCAACAGTATGCAGTGCAACTGTAGTCAGTCCCTGTTACCAACATTATACATGGCTGTGATGCATGGCTTCTGTTTGTAGGTGATGGCCCTCCCCCTGGACCTCACTGCACCCATGTCCATAGCATTGCTGTGCATCTGTTCAGTACCCTGGCATGTACTGTGCACCATACCTCATGGGTGTACACACCATTGCAAGATGTGTCTCTGTGTGTCAGTTGTGTTTCCACTGCTGCTCACAGCCTCTGTGTGTTCCTGGATCACATGTGGGCATGTGTTTAGTGAATGCTTGATATGTATTCGCATATGTCATTATCAGTGGTGCTTGTATGAGTGGTAGACTATCATTCGACTGACCAAATACACAATGTACTGTACCTATGGTGAGTGTAGAGACCATTATTGACCATGATTGGACCCTGGCTTATGTTGCCTGTGGTGCACATAGGTTCATAGGTGAGTGCAGGTCTATTGGTCCTGGGGCCTACATAAACCTAGCCACAGGGTTTCCTAGCCATGCACCACCCACTAATATTATTCCCCTGTGCCCCTGACAGGCTGTGGCACAGACATGCTACCCAGGGTGTATTCTTCATTCCCCATCTAATTGCCAAGTGTTTCTGTAAAGAGGGCCAATGAGTAGCATTGCCTGACATGTATGTGTAGTCCGTTCCAGAGTGTGGGGATTCCCCAGGACAGGGCCCTATCCCTCCAGTATGTTCTGTGTAATGTGTTGATTAGGTTTAGGACCCTGGAGCTTGTGTTAGCAGAGGGAGTGAGATGTCATTATATGTAGCATGTTCAACTGCTCTGGGCATGACTTAGCTGTGTATGTTGGGCAGATGTAAGCTGTGCCTGGGCAATGTGCACTTGAGTGTAGCCACAGTTGTCTGAGATGGACTGTGGATGTGTTTGAGGCTGGTAATCCCATTAGTGAGGTGTGTGCTGTGTCAGTGCACATGTACAGCATGCATTATGGGTAGGTGTGTTAGATGTGTACATGGCCTACACTTTAGCTATAACATGCACAGTGAATTGCCAAGCATAACCTTAAACCATACTCACAGGCATCCGGCCGCTGCCTTGCTGGGATCCCAGAGGTACCTACATTGAGATGGAATAGAGTTGATGTCAGTGGCCACAGCTGTGGCATTGCTACCGGGTGGCCGCAATATTACAGTACAACAACAGCTGAAGTCCACAGTACTACAGTTTATGCATTACTGCTTATCGGTACTACACAGCAACATACCCCGCATCTCACATATGCATGGTCTACCTGTACAGATGCACATACTACAGTAATCTAATGATATGCTCTGGAATCTTACCTGCATGCTCAATGTGTGGTGTGTGAGTAGCACCCACCTCCATGACTGTATAAGTCTGGAGCTCTTACGGGCGGGCAGGTGCTACCAGGCTGATGAGCAGCTCCTTTACTCTGGTGAGGGGTGATGAATGTTATGGCCCCCCCTGTTGCAAGGTGGTCACGGCAGCGATATGATGACATACTTGCCGGAGCGGGTCACTACAGTGGTGGCAGACCTGCTCATAATCCCCACCTCATTCACCCTGCGGACCACATCAGTCCACATGGCTGTTCTCTCCTGCTGGTCCCGGCTTGTCTGTGAGAACAACAGCTGATAGTTGTGGATAACGCTGGTGATGATAATCTCCTCCTCAGCGGCACTGTAGGCAGGGTTCCTCGGGTGTGCCATACTCCCTGAAAGACATAATGATGGAAATATGTCTGAGCAACTCATATGTCAAGTTTACCATAATACAATACACATGTCAGTCACCTGCCACCATATCAGCACCAACATAATGTTCACACTAAGCTAGTGGTATGTGTCCGGTATGTGTACCATTGGGCCATATATTGTATTGTACAACACTTTCTGCTATGTGGTTATAGACATGCTCCTGTGGGGACACTAGAGTTGCAGGGCTGTTACAGGGTATTTCACCTGCATGTCATTGTCACTAAAACTATGTTTCCACACATGTGGTAGGCTTGCTATGTGATTGCTACACATCTGCCATTCTGTGGTATTGGGGATATCTATGCATGCTGTTGGACATGTTCTGGGATTGTGTGGACTATTACAGCCCATATATGTTCCATAGCAGTTACACACCAGTTTGTGTAGGGGTTATTTGCCAGC
>NC_056746.1:856202944-856305444 GCF_019279795.1 Protopterus annectens | reverse complement strand
AGAACACATAAATGCCCTTGTACATTCCAGAGGTAAGTGTGTGGTACACAGTGTTCCTTGCCCATATACAGCCTTTTATGGGCGGAGGGGGTTCTATGCCAGTAACCCAGGCTATGGCACCTTTTCAGGGATATAACTGTTAAGACAAGGGTCATTCAGTGTGATAGTGAGATGTTAAGTTAAGCAATGTTATGTACAAGATACTGTGACATTAACACAAGTTGATGAAGTCCTTGTGTGAAGGGTCAAAAACGCGATTATTTCGTTAATGCATTCATCAAAGATACATCTTATGAAGTCTAGTGGATGAAAACGCATTGGATTTTTTTGGGGCGTTTATGTAATAAACTGACAGTTGCTGTTTAACATTTCCTTTGTGGATTATTTTTACACCTCCTACTGGTACCATTCATTGATTATGTCTTTGGTGCCTTGGTTTATAGGTACCAGATCTATTTCTTCTTTTTTTATTTGATTACATTAACACTACTTTCCCCCCTAGGGCTTGACTAGAGGGTGTAATTGGAGGCTGCTGAACTACATCTGTAATTGTTGATTGTTACGGATCCTGAATGCAAAACCTGTTTCTAGTGTTGTACTAATTGAAGGCCTTGGCCTGGACAGAATAGTATGGTATAGATACACATTGCTTGCATCTACTGTTTTGTGTGGGCCTTGCATTCATGACTGATTACATATTTCAAACCTTATGTGGTGTCAGTACTGGTATACATTATTGTATAGTACAGGAATAAAGGTTATCTGTGTATGCATACCTGTGTGTCATGTCAGGTCCTTTGAATTGTGGGTGGGTATATGTTTAATGTCAGTATTCTCATTTCTGGGAATGGTTGCCACAGTACACATTTCACACGTGCCAGCTGAGGGGCTTGTGGCTGTGGGATATACTTTGCACCCAGTACTTCCACACTACCTCTACATATGTATGGCTACTGATACCTTTTGTGTGCGTATATGTGTATGTACCTATATATATATATATATATATATATATATATATATATATATATATATATATATATATACACACACACATGAACATATGTATTGTATCTATATATACAACTGATGTTATATGATTATTTGTGAGTCATACATTAATATATATCTACATATAGCTGTCTATCTGTCTACATTTACAGATGTATATCTGTCCATATGTCCATGCATGTTCGGCTCATATTTTGGCTTGTTCCTCATTCACTTGGCAATTGTCATGGATGATCGCAGCATTGAAATCAGTAACTAGTGGTAATACTTTTCAGTTTCAGACTTCATCTCCTTCCACATATGTGTACTAATGCATGTAACTGTGTAACTAGCAACATTTTAAGTGTATCAGAGCATTAGTTGACATATATCCATATTTGTACCCACAGTCTGGTATACTTTGTCCAGATTTTATTGCATTAACAGGTTATGTGGTGTGATAATAATACTTTTCCTGTACTGTTGACTGATTGTGCTGCATGATATGTTTGTGAAAACATCAGGTTATGTATATTTGCCATGGTTTAGTGCTAAATCACTTTGTGTATGGAGTGCAAGATCCTGGGTTCGAGCCTTGGAGAGGCAGTTTCTTTTGTTGCTGGGCAGAACAAGGGATGTTGGCTACAGAGTGATTAAGGCACCTTTAAGGGGTTGTAAGCAGGTTTGCAGTTGTAAGTTGGTTTGCACGAGTTTGCACGACGGTAAGCACTTCCATCCACCGCTTATGTTTCCTTACAGTCAGTTAGCTTCGAATTTCTCAACCTGTGTAGGCATAGCTTACCCCCGCGCAAACCCACACAAACCCACTTACCGCTGCTTAATGGTGCCTACTGCCACTTACCCCCACACTAATTCCTTTAAAAGAAAAGAAAAAGGGGTTGATAAGACAGTGGTGAAAAACAGGGCACAAAGAGGGAAAAACAGTAGGGAAAATAGCTAGGCATGTGCAGGAAGGGTATAGGAAAGGTCCATAGCTGCCCATTTCTTCTACAGCAACAGTTGTGCATATACACTATATTTGCAGGTAGATTTGGACCCTCAAACCCCTGGGAGAGGGGTTAGGATGACATATATTCATTGTGATGACAATTAGACCAGATTACATGTGTCCAGTGGACACGTGTGTGAAATGGACAGCTATGCATGGGGCATGATTTTTTGTGGGACCAGATTGCTCTTTTTCTTTTTTTTAGGTGAGAGTGGGATGTTGGGGAGGGGTAGTTGGTATATTTGGGGAGGTAGGTTGGGTAGGATAACAGACAAGACACGCAAGATGCATACAGGGCCAGTATATGACACATGTGAGGGGTAAACACCTTGGATGGGGAGGGGTGTTTAGAAATCACAAGCCCATGAGCCCCCAACTGGAAACAGTGGGGCTGAGGTCCCCACCCATGGGCAGTCACCACTGCACCTTCATGGCCCTGAAGGTGGCTGTGCTGGGGCTGTGTAGGAGGGGCAGGCTCACCCTCTAATAGCGCCACTCGGCCCTCAAGCTGGCCTAGCCACTCTCGATACTCCAGATCGAGCTCCTTATGCACCATAGCCTGGACCTGTTGACAGGTTCCCCTCCACACCCGCTCCAAGGGGGGGCAAGCCCCATCCCCTGCAGCGGTTCCACCCGAAAGTGGCGCAGGGCCCACGGGGGAGGAGGTCCCAGGCTGTGCCCAAGATGCACTGGTGCCTGGTGCCATGGCCAGCTGAGGTGGGACTGGTGGGTCCGCTGGGACTGGCCTTCCCATACGAGCTGTGTTGTCACAGGTTTATGACAGATATGGGATAGTAACAGTCAACAGCATTCAGGATTAGTTATAACAGCATGCATAGGTTTTCCCATTAACCCAACACATCAGATTTAACACAGTTGCAGAGCAAGCAGAACACATGCATATATTGAAAAACAGTGGCCATTACAGGTGCATGTAGGTTTCACTGATGGTAACAGGCCGCCAGTATGGGTGTATTTTCACATGGCACATGCATAGAAACAAAGGTGAATATTTATACACCATATGGACATATGTCCCAACAAAAGTGTGCCATGTACACATACCAGTTGAGGAGTGTCATTGGGTTATTATGCACATATGGTAGGGGTGATAGAGAGACTTCAGTTAACAACTAATATATACTTGTAGTTTACACAACATTCTTAGTCACTGCAGTGGTCTTTCCCTTACATGTATCATTACACTACACAATGGCCTTATATTGTACACTGGTATTTTTATGTTATTATATACGTGACCTGCATCTTACATACAGGCATGACAGGCTGCAGGTGTTAATGCAACATATGTTGAGTATTGCTGACATACACTTTGGGTGAGGTGTTAGAATGACAGGTTTGTTTCCATATACATTGTCTGACTATGTACACGTTTGAATATCAGTTATATGTCATTGACAGCTACCTAGATATCTTGGAACATCACACTGGATTTTCAGGGGAACAGGGTACCAAGCTGGTGATATGGGCCATTTATCTGGACATGCTGGACAGATTGGAACAGTTGTGGGGCATGAATATGCATACAACTTACATTTTGAACATTCTAGCAAATTCTGTACTGTTGTTGGGTGTAAGTATGCATACAGCTTTCTATCTGGACATTGTATCACAATCTGTACAGTCGCGGGGTGTGATTATGCATACAACTTAGTAGCACTCCCAGGATTCAGACCCCTGCTGTGTGTGATAAACTATTATAGCTAACATCACAGTACACTGTGCTATCAAGGAATTGATGTAAAGCTTTCAAGTGTTTTCTATCTATGTCTCCCTAACTTGTACAATATAACTGACCTCTTGGCACTTCCAACATTGTTATGCAGGACTTCATGCCCATTTTATCTGCATACCACGGTATGGATGACACTGCTTAAGATACAACATTAATATTTATAGTATGGAACAGATCACCAGCATATGAGAGAAGAGTAAACAGATGCACTCCACGGGTTATACCTTTATTCACAGACTATTACATATTTATTTCTACTGGTACAACACTTTCTAAGGCTCTTATATTTATTTGTTATGACAGTACATGCAGACTGATTACTAACCTGCCTCGCGAGGCAGCCTTTGCAGCCTAGCATCATGGGCTTGCTGGTCTGCAGCCCGCTCATCTGCAGCTGTCAGAGAAATGCAGTGATATTTAGCCATACCTATCCATAGTATACACAAGCTAGGCAATTATTTACTACTTAGTAGAATGAGTACTTACTCAGTCCTGGGGCATTGGGCATCTGCCAGGATTCCTGGATCCACTGTTCCAGTACATCCCCCCTCTGCCGCTTCAGGTCAGCATGGTGGTGCCTGACCTGCTCACCAGTCTGGGGATACCTGTGGCACTGGTGAGGTCACGGGCGAGACTGTCCCAGGCCTCCGTTTTATACTGCGAGCCCTGGTACTGGCCCTGCAGTAGTCTCTGATCATGGTGTTTTACCAGGAGCCATACCATGATTTTTGACTCCTAGATGCCCCAGCACTGCACTGTGCCTTCACCCACACCAGTCATTCTGCCTGCAGTAGGGAGCTGCAACCAGTTATGGGTAGTATTTCCGGCTGAGGGGTTTAAATACGGACATTTTCCCCACTTCCCCGTGATTGGCCAGTTTTGAAAAGGCTAAGCTATGGGCAGACCTGCTTACAAGAGGTTGGCACTGCTTAAAGAGTTATACCACTAGGCAGATTGAATTGGCTCACCTACACATTGCTTACACTTACTAACTTGAGCTGTGCTGCAGTTAGCATTGCTTAATGGTTAATTAGCACTATGTTTGCCACTTTCAATGATTTATTCTTCATTGCAGGTTATATATGTGTTTGGTATCCGTGATTCATGTGTACATACACTGTATACAATAACACCTCCAATCTATGCCTACTGCAGTACTCCAGTTCACATATTTATGTTCTGTGGCAGGTTATCTAACATCACATTGTACATAGATGCAGTTCACATGTTTGATTTGATTTTCCTGTGGTGAGACTTAGTTTGCTGATGCCTCATGCATATCTATTGCTATGATGCCTTTGTGGTTAACTACTGTGACTGTAGTGTACAGGGTTTTGCGTTTGAGCCTTGCAGAGGCAGTTTATTTTGTTGCTGGGCAGAACATGGCCCGTTGGATCTAGAGTGATTAAGGCACTTTAAAGCAGTTGTAAGTGGGTATGCACGGGTTTGCACGACAGTAAGCACTGCTAACCATCGGATACAGTTTCTTACACTCAGTTGGTTCTACTTTGCTTAATCTGTGTAGGCAATGCTTACCTCCATGCAAACACACTTACACACACTTACTACTGCTTATTTGTGCATAAACCTGCTTACTAGTGCCTTATTCATTATGACACTGACACTTCACATGTGCATTTCATGCAGTACTCCAGTTCACATTTAAATGTTATTATGTATGGTATACGGCATAAAGATGTTAATATATGTTCATATACATTTTTCACATGGAAAATTATATGTGCTGCAGTGGGACTCGAACCAGGAATGCCTGTGCAGTAGGCAGATGCTCTAACCACTATACTATTGTTGTGCTGCTTCATTTACATATATATTCCTTGTTATCTTCTTCAGCCTTTTCAGCTGCTTTAACCGTAGCTAAATGATGGGCAAACCTGCGCACCTACGATTTGCTGTACTTGGGGTTTAAAAAAATAAATACAAGGTTTCTTTGTTTTATTTCAATGTACTGTTGCTGTTGAACATATAGGGACTGTTGGTGGAGACATGCAGACGCCTATGAATGGTTTTGCTCATTTATTTACACTTTCTTCTGTTCAACTTTGCAGGGGCATGTTTATTCTGAGAGCTCTGCTCTCAGAAACACCCCCTGCACTTGTCCACGCTCAGTGTAGGATTTGGAGCTCAGACGGCGTGCCTTCATTATTATGCATGGCGTGCTGCCGTCCTCCTCTTAAACTGCCACTTACGTGCAGGACTAGTTTAGTCCTGCATGGCAGATTAGTGAATCCAGGGGAATATAATAAAATATGATAACATTTCAACTCAGAAAATGATTGGACATTTCCTGCATTGTAACTTGCAAAGTACGTTACGAAGTGTATATGTCCAGAAAACATTAATTTAACTGATTTTAACAATGGCATTTAAAACTTAGGTCAGATACTTGGTCAACAGTTGAAGTCATACATTCCTTCATCAAGATTTCTAAATCTAGATAGCAAATTTTTCTAGCTGAAAGTACTACAGCTATAAAACTGAACATACCTTTTATAAAGAACTTCTTCTTAAGCAGTCATATTTTTGTAGCTGAAGTCCACTGTGTTACTTTTTGCATTTTAGATAATTGTAAGAAACTTTTTATATTTGCTATTACATTGCGACACTTAATCTAGTTTATGTTTCAGATGTAAAAAAAAAAATCTTGTTTCAATGAGTCTTCCAAAACATGGTGAATATTATGCTGTGACTAAACTGTGATGTGATCAAAATATTGTGACTAGATATTTTTTCAAAGTCAATGTTTTATGTAGGTGGGTCAAGTCCTCTGATTCCCCCATATTGTGGGGCTGTAGCTCCTACAACCACTGTTACATACTATAGTCCATATAATCCCCTATGTGGTCAACAATACACAGATAAAAATGCAATTTTGTTTTTGTAGGAAAAAAAATCAATGCTTGTTTTTTTTTCCTTTCTTCAGCAATCTCTGAGGAAAGTATTATTTTCAATATACACAGTGTTCACATTTGTCAATACAAACGTATTTCTGTAGGAACTTTACTGAATCATTATGTAGTCTCTTGTTGTGCCTGCAGATGTAAACATTTTTTTCCAAAGGCATTTTCCAAAATGTATATGTCATGTTTCAGTTATAAATAAAGCATTGCTTTATTTCATAAAAATGAGGAATTCTGTCATTGATGAGTATCAATTACTTTAACAAAACAAATACCCTTAATTAAATTTATAAAATGCATTTTTTTTTCTTAATAATTGTTACTTAGTCATGACTTATTTTATAAATAGATTGTTATTTTTGACTTTTGGTTCTCTAGGATTAAATCACTTTTGATGGTTAATGCACTGAGCAGAAATATATTGAGCCACATTATGCAATGGTGCTTCCTATACATGTCTTTTCTGATACTCATAATAAGAATTCTATTTCTATAGGTTTATAGAGCCATTTTTTCTGCATTTCCATGTAATATTTGAATATAATTGTTAGAGCTGCTTTTTAAATAATTAGCAAAGTCAACATCAGCACAATGGGTTGAAAGCAGAATGAGTAATTATTTATAAAATAATATCATATTAATAAAACAGCAAGATGTTAGTGTAAATTGTGCTGAAGCCAAACAAATTTTCTAAAATGGGGTGACTGAGCTTTATTTGTTATGAGTGGGAAGTGTATGAAAGGATGTTGAAATAAATACACGGACGAGTTCATCATATAACATAAATATGTGATTGTTTTAATGCATGTGCTTATAAATAGTTCCTTTAAAAATAAAATGCCTTATAAAAAGAATAAAACTGCATCACTTCATTGTATGTTTTTCTGTGAAATTTGAAATAGAAATCACAGCACAGAGGCTTCTAGAATTACTGCTACTGCTGTCCATTTTGTACTTTTCATGAGATATACATTTATTTAATGTATACCTTGCTGAGGCCCATTTTGTTTACAATTTCATTTAGAATTTTAAGACTGTATATAAAGAAGGTACAGCTATGTTTTAATTAAGCAATAACCCATGCTTGGGTGTGGGTAATGCTGGATTTACCCAGAGTTGGTGTGGTTTGGTCACAAGAGCAAAGCCCGAGTGGCCAAACAAAGACAACCGTGGGTAAATCCAGCATTACCCACATGAGTTATTGCTATACAATGACCTTATTTAAGAAAAAAAATACTTACTTTTCTTAAATAATGGCATTGTATAATGCCTCTGTGCTGCCCTTCCGCAGCTGTCCGGTATTCTGCAGCAGTTCTGATGTAATGCGCATGCGTATGCTTACGCAGTACATCAAAGCTGTGTGTGGAAGCAACGGAGAAAGGTGTCTTGCTATGTCAAAAGAGTTTAATATAATGAGATAGCTTTAAAAAAAGCAATGGAGATTTTTTTTTAAAGCTTTCTTGCTATGTTAAACGAGTTTAACATAGCGAGACAGCTTTAAAAAAGCAATGGAGAAAGGAAGATCTCCGTTGCTTTTTTTTAAGATATCTCGCTATGTTAAACCCATTTAACATAGTGAGATTACAGCAATGGAGCTCTCCCGTTCTCCATTGCTGTCTAACACACACACACAAAAAAAGCTTATACTAATGGAAAATGTCCGGGCGACCGGACCTTTTTCCATTAGTATAAGTCTGATTTACAATGGGCACGCTGACCAATCAGCGTTCACATTTTGGAATATTAATGGGGTGGGTCATTGTATAATTTTATATAATGGGTATACTCTTAATTGTTTGCAAGAGAATCATTTGTATAGGATTCTCTGTGTTGTTACTAAACCTGCATCTCTAAGTGAAATAAAATTTCAAGTCACACATCTGTCATACCTTAAGCAACCCTAGTCTACATCCTGCTTCACTGCATATTGGAGGCTACATATTTCGCCTCTGTCAAAATAGAGGTCCCTATGTATTATTTACTGACTAAAATAATCTTTCAGTGTTATACTGTCAATGAACAAGTGTCATTGCCCATATGGCATACTGAAGCCACGATAATGGCATTGCTCTGTCACCTCATGGTCAACCATTGAATACCTACTGCAGTTTGTTCAGTCCTTCTTTTAACTGCACAGAGTTATCCTTTTAGTACCTCCAGAACCCTTACTAAAAGCTTACCCTGCTTGCTTGGGTAGTTGTACCCTAAATGGACTTTTATTTCTATGTATTCTCTACACAGTATGCTTCTGATCCTTTTCTAAGTTATTTATAGTGGTGGAATTACCCCAGTGACCTCACTGAAATTGCTTTATAATTGCTTTTCATATTCCATGCTTATTTATTGTTGACAGTTTTTATTTCTGTAATCATTTGGTGTATGTACTACCTTTAGCTGATGACATGGTGACAATGGTTTTCCTATGAGCCCACCTTCCCAGTTATCAAAGAAATTAATAAAAAATAAATTACCCTGGGTCATGAATTGAATCTATAGTCAGTGATGAAAATTTGTTTGGTGACTGGCCATGGAAGTGAGGAGAGAAAGATAAGAACTCACTCACTCACTCACTCACTCACTCACTCACTCACTCACTCACTCACTCACTCACTCACTCACTCACTCACACAGATGGTTGAAACTAAGACTCCCAAAGGTCATACTCATTGAAATTATGATCAGCTGGGTCCATGAAATGGTAATCTTGATTAATGTCATTCATGCAAATGTAAAATCATCTGTATTGTCAGCATATTGCCTCCATATTAATCACTGTCTGTGAGTGTTATGGATCATTTCTGAGTTATTAAAGCTCCCCTAATCAACTAAAATTGTATAATTATTTTGGAAACAGTCCTAACCTGTATATAGATATTACATCTCACTATTTCAGAACTATAAAACTCCACCCCATATAAACTGTCAGCTTTTAAGTTTCTTATTGCTACTTTTCTTAGGCAGCCCCATAAAATGTGGTCAGAGGTCATTAAGAAATTTCAGGCATGTCAGCATAACTAGTTTGGATATATGTAATCTGAAAGATACAGAATATGTTTTTTGATAATTTATTTCTGATCTATTTTATTTGGCTTTACAGTATAAACTATTTTATGTTTATTTGTTTGTATCAAAATACATATGTTGATGGCACCTAGTTCTGTCAAAAAGCCTATATTTATAACTTTAGCAAAAATAAAAAAGCACATTAAATAATGTATCTGCATTCATATAGATAGCGCACATTTTCTTTGTATCAGAAAAAAAAAACATTTTCAGTTTAAAATTGTGACCTTGTGTTTTTGTAGAATCTTTTTTGTCAAGTAATAAGTAATGCTGATGCTTTTATTTTTTTCTTTTAAATGTTTACACGTGTAAATGTTTCAGCCATACTGCTCCCATTGTATTTAGTACAGTAATCCAGTTTATCTTACATAGACATTTAATATTTTCTTGTAAAAATAAGTTTTGAGTAGACGGCATGGGTGTGATTAAAAGAGTCTTATGTGCATTTTTTATTGATAAAATGCATTTTACTATTGATAAAAATGTACATTTTTTATGAAAGCCATTTTCCTACTAAATTCATTATAACAGTCAGATAAAATTTAGTTTTGGCTAAATTGTTATTTTTTTATGGAAATGAGTCTGTGTTCATATATTACCACTTTTCTATCTGAGGGCCCACCCAATGTAATGTTGCTTTAAATGTGTGCATCTTTTTTAATGTACAAGTGAATAAGGAAAACCAAGGCACGAAGTCAAACAATTACTTCTGTAGTGTAGTTTTTCTGCTTGGTAAATCCAGGCAGTATGACTTAAAAATTATGGTTATGTCATTTGTCTTTCTGAAAGGCAAGCCAGAACATATAAATGACAAAGCTATAATTGAGTTACTAAAATCTTTCTCATTCAGAACTGATGAATGAAGTTATATTCTTTAAATATCGAGTCTATCCAGGTTTATACATTTTTTTAAATAGTTAATTTTATTCTTGATGTTTTAGAAACAGTATCTATCAGTCTATATCACACAATTTATAAATTAAGACTTATATTTTTGTATTCGCATTTTAGATAATGTTACATACATTTTGGCCACTCCGATGATTTAGAGGGATAAAGCCCTAATGATTGCTAAGCCAACCTGGGTTCAAGAAGTGGGTTAGGTGACTGGAGAGTACTCACTGATACACTCCCTAAGGGAAGGCATGATCCAAAGTGGGGAGTTGCCCTTGGGTGTAATCAGTGAGAATGGGAGAAAGGGAGTGGGCAGGTCATAAGAAAAGCCCCCTCGATGGAAGCACAGATGATCCAAACTCAAAAGATACACTCATGATCCACAACCACAACCAGTGAAAATAGAGGGACCAGGCCAGTAAACAGAGGTTCAAGGACACCAAAAAAAAAGATACAAGCATTTTTGAGCATGTAGTTTGAATATATGTGTCATTGTTCCAG
Organism: Protopterus annectens; assembly: GCF_019279795.1. Taxonomy (NCBI): domain Eukaryota; kingdom Metazoa; phylum Chordata; order Ceratodontiformes; family Protopteridae; genus Protopterus; species Protopterus annectens. The sequence goes on along the minus strand of NC_056746.1, from coordinate 856,294,310 downwards.
CAGTGGTGCACATTTATCTTAATGGTATTTAAATAATAATTTGGAGTACCATTAAAAAGCTCTAAAGCAGTGCTTTTTTCACCTGGAAAAAATAACACTGTTTTTAATAAATGCACTCTGTACACTTGCTTTCATAATCAGCATAGTATTATCATCTTTATGTACATTTTAAAGTAAATTTTAATTGCAATCTGTATCTGATCACTGTGCCATTTGCCCCTGTATAGCTTTATTTATTAAAGATAAAGGTCTTTAACAACAACAACACAAAACATAGTTCATGTACAATGGATCTAGATCATGACATACAATCAAGAAGGCAGCAATGATGTGTGAACGAATTACTTAACAAGGGCAGTACAATACCGAAAGGTCACAAATGCATTTATACAGGGAGATGCAGGATACAAATGGCATTCATTATACACAGAGCAACCAAAGTATGTTGGTCACAGGGCTGAAATCTTGATTAAATTAGAAGTAAGTAAAGAAAAAGTCAGAGGCCATATTTATTGCATGAGATACTTGTACCCATTCTGACAAGTGTTATGTGCTTTGCTTCAGATGCATTGCTACTGTTCAGAGAACATGTGCACATGCGCGCACACACACACACACACACACACACACACACACACACACACACACACACACACACACACACACTCACACACAGAGGTGAACACACAAGCATGTACAAATGTATGCAGGCAGCTACAGAGACAGGAAGCGACACACATAGAAATGCATGCTATCTGTCTGTCTGTCTATCTATCTATCTATCTATCTATCTATCTACACACATACACACACACACACACACACACACACACACACACACACACACACACACACACACATGCACAGAGACACTGATACTGGCAAACACACACACCTGCATACAGACACATGTGCATCTACCAACATAGAACATATAGAAACATATACACACATACTAAGTGACAGATAAAGACACACACACACACTCACACACACACACATGTTGTGCTATCAAGAAAGGCTATAACACATATTGCTATTGGCATCTGGCTATCTGAATGGCAACTATCCTTTTGGGACTTGCAGCCTCAATGACACTTAACTGATAATGAGATAGAACTTAGTCTAAGGACTGGTGACCTTCACCTTTGAACTTTATGTCAGAGATGAAGAGCTGGGATACTTCTTCTGAACTGAGGCTGTGTAGGCTATGCTCCCAAATTAAAATAACGTTAAGAGTAAGTTTCCTGACATTCCCCATCTTACTGGGGTTAAATGGAAAAATCAGAGGTTAAGTCAGCTCAGTCCATTGCAGATCTCTAGATGGTGTGCATACTTCTCAACCTCTTAGACCAAGAAATCTGGACAAAGCCTGACACAATGGGGGGGGGGGGGCAAAGGCCCAAAATAGGGAGAAATTGAAAATCAGAAAGACACAAATTTGATGAGGAATAGACCAAAAATATGAGGCAACAATCTGGACATTCTGCAAAAATCTAGACGGTTTAGAGGTATGATGGTGTATAAGTCAGTGATCAGGTCAGCTTGAGTCACTGGTGATCTATAGTTGATACAAAGGTATGATAAAAGTAGGTGCACCTTGGTGGGCCTCACCTGGGAGACCATAAGTGACAGGAAGTCTGAAAAAGCATCTTATTTATAATGAAGCTTTACTTTGTTTCTATAGTGGAAAAAGTCCAGCCATATAGACTGTCCCAGTAATGTCAGCAAGCTATCATGTCTGGAATCATCATCCCTCCAGTTTCAGGAAAATAGTCACCTTAAAGGTCTTCCAACCAGCCTCCTAACTCAAATGAATTAGGGCAAGTTTTGAATGCATTACACAGTAACATTTATATGATAACTATGGAATATTGCCTGTCCCACTTTCCCACTTTCAAGAATTTAAGGTTTTTGGTCACCTGCAAAAATATTCTCTGAAGAGTAATTTTCCTGGTTGTCTTGGACATCTTTGTAGATGTTTAACGTCTATGTGCATATTAGATATCAATAGATACTTTAGGAATAACACAGTCTTGCACATTTGACATTTCTTGCTGAAATGTACCACTGCTGTACAACAATGGTTCAGGTGAGACACTGAAGCAATCTGTGTATAATGGTGCATTTTGTGCATTACGGTAATTTGCACTGTAAAAACAGTCCAGTACCACTGTACAACATCAGGTGTCATGGCAACACAAGTAAAGATTCTGTAAGCATCTTCCAGTTCAGGAGGCAGCAGCACATGTGAAACATCTCATTAAAAAAAAAGCACTGGTGTAGTTAAACGAGTCTCTTAAAATGGAGGCAGATTGACTGAAACCCGGGACTATGAGATTAAGTGTATTAAAAAATGCATACTCCTAGTTTGCAGTACCAAACCTCACAACACACGTGGGCGGTCAATTATTTCACCAATAATGCTCACCCTGTCAAGCATTATTACTTGCTTAATGTTGGTAAACTAGTCCAATGACTCCTTTTCAGCAGTGACCTTTATCCTGATTTGCTGGGTTTGATTTCCTCATGACTCTGAGTAAGTCATTTAATAGGAAGTCCTCCTGGATCACATGTGCAAAGGGACATTCATGCTGTGAGGCCTTAACCTGGTTAACAAATAATTAAATGAATAAAATATGAGCTTGTTACATAACAAAAAAGAAAATGATTGCAGTGGTTAGAAGACAGACCAATATGTATAAAATATGGCACAGTTCACTGTTAGAGACCACTGTGTTAATAGAATCACAGATGCAGTAGCTTTGGCAGATATGCATTCTGACCAAGAAACTATACGCAAAGGATCCCCACTGAATACTGAATACAGCTGACACAACATTCCCCTGGAGATGGGTAATCATACTCCATTTAAACTTCTAAATTGTAGGTGAGCTGTGGATATTCAAGGGAAGACAGATCTGTAGTTTGGGACCTCAGTAAGAAAAGGCTTTCATGAACTGTCTAGTGCATAGTTATAGGCTAACAAGGTGAAGAGTTAGGAGATAAGTAAGCACAGGTGTACAGATAAGGTTTTGTTCCTGAGGAAGGAGGCCAGGATGGCACAACACTCCAAGAAAAGAGGTTTGCAGTATGAGAAGCAGAAGATTATGGTAGCTCTGTGGCATGTAGGCAAGACTTCAACTTTAGCAAGTGGAACATCATGGTGTTGTGAGCAAAGAGGTTGCAGCATAAGCATACAAACTCTATTTGAGAGGATCTAAAGTCTGTTCAGTAGATATAAGGCCCAGAGGTGACCACTCCAAAACCATACTCCATGATAGGAAGAAGTGTTCCTTTTTCAATGGTGCTTCTGGGATCTTGAGGTATTGATGTACTGCCAGCACATCCTTACATTTCATAGTTATGGATTTAGCATGACTGCTAAAAGGAAGCTGCCAGTCAAACTAATCAATAGTATTTAAAATCTTGAAGAGACTTACACTGTAGGCAGCAACCTAACGGGGAGGTTATGAACCAAGCATTATAGAATTAAGATGCATGTTTGGCAGTACTAAAGAGTATGGCTTTGTGTCTTTTTGATGTTAAAACAAAGTCCTATGGGGTGAAACAATTGTGGATTGATTTGAGGTGGTCAATAAGAGATGAGATTTTACTTTCTGATGATACATCAGGAAGCCATATTACTAAATTATTAATGTACAAATGACAAGTATCTTGGGAAGTGTAATTCTTAAGACATTTAAGAAAAAGGTGGAGAGCAGCAGGTTCAAGACGGAGGTGTATGGAACACTTGTTTTAACTTGCTCTGAGTGAGTGAGAGATATCCTTGGTCTTTATTGGGGTAGAGTTGTTGCAACAGAGATTTTTATCCCACAGTCTTCTTATCAGTTACAGAGATCTGGTCTCTGGCTTATCAGTCTGTGTTTTCCCACCCAACAGCTGGCACCTATGATGGTAGCTGATTTCAGGATACCAGAGGTATAGGTGAATGTTGGTTCCTTCTGCCATCAGACTGATCACTCTGCATATTGAACTACAGGATGGAATGCAGTATGGGAGTAGGGATGGAAAAAATGTTTTTATCCTAGATTACAAAATAATGAGAATATTATTGAACATAAACAAGTGATAACTGAGGTGAAGATTGTCACACATCAGCATTAACTGTTGCCATGGAATACATTCATTATATGGAATGCTTTGAACACTGAAGCACATAACATTGGCTATACAAGGTCAAAACTCACAATGGAGGAAGAGCTGAAAGCAGTGATTTTGTTGGAGGGCTAGCAGTTGCTGCTAATTTATATATGCCAACTCTGAGACAGCACGACAGTGGAGAAAGGGAAAAACAGTCCCTGCTGTATTGCAGTCTTATGCAACATGCTACCAGCTATTCAGTGCTACTAAAAAAGCAGGTGGCAACATAGCTTCCATTGTGTGTTTTGACCTTGTGTGGTCAATGTTCTGTGCTTTGGTGTTCAAAGCATTCGATATACTCAATGTATTCCCTTACCAGCCTTCCTCTGAAAATGTTATGCAAATACTTCTTGAGGTGTGTGCATCTAGGATCATTTTGTAATATCCCAGTCTGAGTAGGGTTGCCACCTTTTCAGATGGCCAAAGTGGGACAACTGTGGTACAAACATCAGATTTTGCAGGCCAAAACATATCCATGGCCAGTACAAGGGACATAATTTCACTTTTTTGCCTAAATAAAAGCTTATTCTTGTAGCATTTTAGTTGCTTATTCTGTTTCTTATAACATTTAGGTTTTTCAGATACAGAATAACTGTTTTATGCAACTATTACATAAAATACAGGAAATAATTTTGCCCTAATATTTCAAGACAGTTGCCATTCTTACAATATTTTTGCAGGACACAACTGCTCAAAGAGGGACTGTCCCTCGCAAAGTGGGACAGGTGGTAACCCTAAGTTTGAGAGCTATCTGAAATATGTTTAAACACTTTAATAGCAGTTACTTCTATAGTTTGGATCTGACAGTGAGAAGGGCTTTTGCATTACTTCACAATAAAAGCATTTGTAATTCAGGTACACTTAGCAGAGAGACACAGGACTTTTAGTGATATGCAGACATTGTTTCCACCCAAGATTAGTAGTGCTCAGATAGCTATCAAATTCCAAAATTAAATTTTCTTTAAACATAAATTTATAAAAAAGGGCAGCAGTGCCAAGGTCACTGCATTTTAACAGCACCTTTCGTGAATCCACTGCATTGGCATGTGTGACCCATTCCATGAATAGCTGCACCACTCAGAATGGACCCGCTCCTCCTAAAATGAATTGGCTCTGAAAAAAATGGCTGTGACTTTTAAAATTATCAATATCTTTATGTGGATTTGAAAACACGCTTTCACTTAGACAGAGGCTCTAAAAATTCTTGTGTTTATTAGGCTTGTGTTTTGCTATGGAGATGAGCAAACTGTTTTCACAAAATCAAATGAAGAGGGCATTTTGACATATTATTTCACAGATTGCATATATAAGGAACCATACATCAAAGTCGTGGCCTGCTTCTTATCATAGCTACCTTTGTAAGCATACATCCGTTTGTGTTCATGTCGTAGAACATCTACAAAACATACTGAAGTTCAAAATACTGGTCTTAACAACAGAATGCAATAGTCAGCCACAAGTATACAAACTCCAGACAGACAGACCAACAGACAGTTGTAATTTTTGTGTTGCTACTCTACCTAAATGATTTATTAATTATCTTCTAAATAGCTCTATTGTCTGTCCTTGCATGGTGCTTCATTTATTAATAGCTATTGCTAGCCATCTCCTTCATGTTGTAATTCTGCTTAACATGTATATTTGTTGTCTTTATTTTTCTCACATTTTTAATGGAACAGAACATGATTAATCACTGATAATATCCCCACTACACTCTCCATGTTTGGATCTGCGAGCCCACACACCCCAAGTGCCCCTGCATGCCCTTATTTACTTGAGGTGAGCATCTCAATTGTATCCAGATATAAGGAATAGTTCTTACTTTGCTTCATAAAAATTCTCTTTTCTGTAATGAAAGGGTTTAGAAGCCATGCTGTCTTCAGCTTTTTAATCACAGCCATAGTATTTAATACTGAATTATATTGTTCAATTAACAAAGCATGTTCTAACCATAAACAGATTCATTTAACCAGGCTGTGAACTTTGTAATTAATGTTCTCAGCCATTCCCTACCTTGCCTGTTTGTTCCACATTTTTAAAGGAATTGCTCTATTTTGGACAGACTGAAACTCGATAGTTACGATGTGAGATATTTACAGATGACAGTTCGTCTGCGATCAAAAAAAAAATCTCCTTCCATGAAGTGCAGACAGCCATATAAGATAAAGCATAAATGCACAACTTCAACAGTTTTGCATATTATCCTGAGTTTTAAGCATTGCGTATTTGGGGTTTCATTCTGTAAAACAGTATAAGAAATGTTATGGTAATGTTTTGCAAAAATGTCATTTCTTTTGGGAAAAAATGATCAGTCTTCTAAGATTGAATTGCTTTCTACCCATGTAAATGAATGGGTTATAAGAAGGCTACAATATCAAGCAAATGTCAAGTTATAGAAAACCGTATTATGCATATCCAGTGATATTTCCTTAACTCTCTATTACCTCCTTTATTTATTATATGTTTGTTAGGTTAGTCTTCCTTGTTGAAACCCAGTTACACAGGAAATTCCCATACAAGCTGCAAAGGGAAACACTCTCCAATATATACGGTTGAGAAAGATGTATCAACATGTTTTGCAGTCATTGTAATAAGTAATATAAGAAGGTCTAAGAGACAATTTTGCATTATTAATTAATATTACAAATGAACACTATGGGAACTACATATAGAACAAATCATGCAAGCACCAAAATTATCCTTACTATTCATAAAAATGTATTTACTTGCAAAAAGAAAATGATTGCTTTTAACATCAGTAAAAGATGATATTATAATTTCAGATTTTCAACATAATACTTTTTTATGCCATCTTATAAGTATGAAATTTCATTGTTGGAATGAAATACCATATAAGACACAGAGAATGGTGCTTCAAATGCAGTTTGTATCTTTTTTAATCTAAAAAAAAGATTTATGATGAAATAAAACTCTGCTGGAAGTTTTGTCAGAACTTCATTATACATGCAAATATATTCCTTCTTTTTTAAATCAGTGCAATTTTATTACACTTTTAAACATGAATACAAATAAATTAGTGAACAATAAACAATATTATCAAGACTAGACACAGTCACATAACTTCCAACTTGCACCACTAGCCTAGAGGAATAAAGCTGTGACTATAGCCCAGGTGACCTGTGTTTAAATAGCAGCTTGATTGTCTGATACCAAAGGGGGGAGGATTGCATGCTTGGGGCGCACACACAAAGTATGATTTTCCTTGTGGAGACCAGGGAAACAATTGCACAGTACTGTCTGAAGGTAGGTGGGGTGTCCTATTAGCATCAACCCCTTTTAGAAGTGACAGGTGGTTCAGTGCAGATGCCCACTGAATACCTCACCTTAGGGTGCGACTGAGCAGGTGCAGGGGTGCAGAATAATAAGTAAAAACAAACAAACAAAAAGCATGTTCTGAGTAGCAGTGTAATGTTGCCCTGGAATACTCCATTCTCTTTACCAGTTCCAAACATTTTCAGAGCAATTTTATTGGGGGAGGGGTGAGGGGAGTTCAGTAGACCTAACAACTGAGGACATGCACTAGGAGTAGCTGATGGTCAGCTTTTAGGGAGTCAAATTAGTTTAAAATAGTTTTACACTGACTATTCAGTAATAACTCAAAAAGGATGGCAACCAAAATTAGACAAAGATAAATATTGTTAATCTTCCATCTCAGGTCCTAAGAATCAATTCAGTGACAATCTATCAATAATGGTGCATTTGCAACAATATACATTATATATTATGTTCCATCCTTCTACATTTTAGTGACATTACCAAGAAAGAATGGATTTACTAACAAAGACATTCCATTTCACAGTTGGAGTAGATCTGGCCAACCAATGCTTCACAACAAAAAATACGATTTGGATGATAATTTTCCTGGGTGGCAAAAGCCAGGGTACCATTTAGCTAGGCTTGTATAGGCCCTAGGGCCAATAGCCTAGTACCTACCTATGAAGCTATGAACCTATAACATAGTACTAGTAATAATAACAATAATAGTAATCTCCTCCCAATTTGTATTTGATAAACGAATGTTCAGTATGTAGGTCAGCTATCTCTAGTCACTCATAATGATATTTTATTTCTTTAATGACATCAGTAAATTAGACCAAATGATTTGATTTTAGAACAGTTCTAGAAAACATGAGGAGAGTTGGTTACTTCATTTCATTAAAACTCTCACAAGTGGGAGATGTGTAATTGTTGTGAAGAATCAGGTTTTGCTTTTGACAGAATATTAGGAAAGGGACATATTTAAATGCATACTTCTAAGACAGTTCCCATTCATTTGATTTTGAATAGACAAAGATTATTTTGGAATACAGGATCACAGGAACAAAACTAGATAAGTAGTTATGGGAATGAAAAGCTGCCTAGTTATATGTACCTTTAAGCAGGCATACTTTAAAGTTCTTGACACCTTTTTCTAGCACTTAATAGTTTTTGCCTCCCAAACTGAGTGGAGCTGTACTTAATACCTTTGGTATAACTGTATGCTTACCCATTCGGTTATCAAGACCTTAAAGGTAACCAAAGTAGTACTTTGTTTGCCTTGTAGTGATAACTTATTTCATAGGTTGGGCATGTGTTGTGTTAAGAACTTATCCCTCCATCAAGTCTTGTTTATTTATTGGTGTTGATTTAAGTTCCTAGTGTAGGTGCTTCTAGAGCTATTGGTTTGTGAAGAAATAGGAGGTCAAATAGGACTGAGGCTTTCATGGCTTAAAATATAAAATACCATTACCCAGCTAGCAGGTGGTAGGCTACTGATTATAAGAAGAGTTGTGATAATCTCTCAGGATAGTTGGAGGATTTAAGGCCTTTAATTTTGTTGTCTGGAAATCTTCCAGTTGAACAATATGATTTGTACATATCAAAGGGACATTGTATTCAACAATAGATCTCATGAGAGAAAAGAAGTACTGTGGTAGGATGATTTCCTTGGATCTTGAAGATGTTCCCTTGGAAATTAACTGGGCCAGACAGAATAATTTCTTGACAATGGTTGAAACATGCTAATCAAATGAGAGAGGGAGTTGTCCACATAATTACGAGGGTTTGCTATCACAATCTTGAAGTCCATAATCTTGAAACCTATAATATCAAAAGAGCAAAATTCAGAAGACTAAAATAGCTAAAAACATTGAATACAGAATCCCATCTAGCACTATGAACCCACGAATGAGTGGTCCTGAAGGGGTTTGGACTCAGGAATGATTGCAAACTTGAGTCCTGCCAGGTGGTTTGTTCAAGTTCGATATTATGGTCTTCAGTATTTTGTTCTTTCAGTATTCCAGTTTTAGGATTAAGGGTTTCAAGATTTTAAGCTTCAAGATTATGATAGTAAACCAGTACCCAGGTCTCTTATGACCATGTATAAAGAAGAGTACTATTTATAACATATAAAATGGGGGCATCTTTTTTTTTTTTGCTGAATGTTACTATACTTCCTTTTTATTGTATTTAGCTTATGACTATTTTTGGTAAAGCAGTTATGTGCATATTGCAGACCTTGTTGGAGCTGTTTAATATCAGTGGATGAGCAGAGACCAGTGCCCAGTTTGAAGTCATCAGAAAATCTGGTCAGCAACACTTCTGGAATATTGGTTTGTTATCAGCAAACTAAATGTAAAACATGATAGATCCCAGTATTGATCCAATGCTGTACTCTGCTAGTTAAATTTGTACGTTCAGACTGGGTACCAGCAATTTTCACAACTTAAGATCAGTTGGGTAGCCAATTGGACAAAGTAGAGATTTACATTAAGTTTGCCTAATTTTTCAATAATACCAACATGGGAGATATTGTCAAAAGCCTTTGCCAGGCTGAGGTAAGTATAACAGAAAAAAATAAACTTTTATGCAAATGAATGTTATGCCAACCATTACCGGGTAATCCAAGCATTACTGTCTAAATTTAATCCTCACCAAATGTTGCACTTCTATCATAAACAAAGACATCTGAATGTAGAGAGAGATGGCAAAGTGGGGAGCATAGAACTAGTTTCAGCTAAACCTAAAGTGAAACTCACCCAAACTAGGGGAAGTTGGTACTTACAAATGATGTGCAGTACAGTACAGTACAGTATAGTATGATTCAGATGCTAACCTGGCAGTCAAGTGGCAAAGTGTCTTCAAATTTTCCAAGTAACCCTCGTATGGCACCATACCATCTCCCTCCAGTATAAGAGAAGATGTGACAGTCAGTATAATGGATTAGGTATTTACCTCACAAGCACAAGGTACAGAGTTTGATTACCACCCTTGAATGGGAAATTAGCTAAGCTTAAAATGGCTTATAAGAGAAGCTAGCCTAGTACTTACTGTACCTATGAAACTGTAGAGACATGCTGGCTTTCATTAGCTTACTGTAAGCTGACTGGAAAACAAACAGTCTGTGTAGGACTACTAGGTGTTTGAATATGTTGCTCACAGTGTGAATTGTGGTAAGAGATGTTCATTTGATAGTTGCAATGGGCACCTAAGTAACTGAAATGCATTAGATTTGAATGCTACTTAGAAGAGGTGACATTTAAGAAAACAAAACAGATACATGATGAAGAAGTTCATTGTCATTAAGCAAATTGTCTAATTCAATGAGGCCAGGCTTTACTTGACCCTATAACTGGACCTTTTCTAAATATGTCACTGAAATGCAGAATCATTTGCATTATGTACTTGTTCCTATATTTGACCCCTTGTAAGTAAAAAGTCTTTTGCCTTTTCCCAGTTAGGGGTTGCCACAGCGGAACTCTGGTCCGCTAATGATTGGCAGTGGATTTTTATGGGGCCGAGTTGCCAGCCCGACACCCAACCTTCAAAGAAGGCACACCCATTCATGCATGCACCTACCTGCATGTCTTTAAATGTCACTCAACCACGGGGAGGACATACAAACTCCACACAGAAGACACTCCAGCTGAGAATCAAATGAAAGAACTTCTTGCTGTGAGGCATCAACACTAACCACTGCACCACCGCGGGCTCAGTTTGACCCCTTGTAAGTATGTAATTGAAATGCAGAATCATTTGCATTATGTACTTGTTCCTATATTTGACCCCTTGTAAGTATGTCACTGAAATGCAGAGTCACTTGCATACTGTAGTTGATCCTATATTTGAACCATTTGTTTATATATTATTTAGATGCAGTTCTCTCCCCTGTTCACTGAGATACTTGAGCCAAATGCTGCCTACATGATGCAGCAGATAATATTTCCAGTCCCTAAAGGATACGATGCAGGATTTCCCAAAAACGTTAGCATAGTGGGCAGAGAAACCATAGAAACTTTCAGAAACAAAATGGAAGACATAATATGTATATAATTGTTTTCTTTGTGTGACACCCCAAATGCTGGATTAAAGGGAAGGAACACAATTTGTGATAAAAATTGTATCTGGACAGAATTGCTCCTTAAATTTCTTTATGGGGTCTAGGTGCAATGCATCCTTGAATTCTGCAATTTTTCTTTGTTAGAGATACAGTTAGACATTGTGTGACCATAAAAAATCATATTACTTTAAGTAGAAGGATGATTATTTGTGAAGCCTCTCCCCAGACCCTTAACCACAGGGCTTAGCAGAGAAGGGGTCCAAATATCTCACTGCAATTCACGTCCTATATTTGTAGACTGAAATAGTATTACCTTTCCATTGCTTGCAGACATATAAGTTTCAGCCAGGGTATCTGTTATCAAGCTTGTGACAGGATGACTTCAGCTGCCAAATGAACAGAGGCAAAGATCCTTCATGAACATCCTCACAAATGGGCCATGTTTATTGAACAGTGGCATCAAATGCCACACGAATGTTCAATGAAGTTAAAACTGTGGCTGTGTGGAAATTGTTGATGGTAGTAAACTCAAAATAAAATCCTTATAAAGAAAATCTAGTCAGGATCATTAAGGAAGCATATAGCAACCACTACAGATTCATCAAGGATAAAAGAAAAAAGCAAAGGTGTTATGCATGGCCTTCAGGGAGACAGTTTAATCTGAGGCTAGCTCTAAAGAGTGAGGCACAAATGACAGTACCAGCGTCATCTAGACAGCCACCATTTCAACCTTGTTAAAACAACAAAGGAAGCTCTCTACAATTTTAATTTATAGTCACAAATAAACAGGAATGATAAAAATGCACTGCAGGCTGTGGTCATCCAGATGGCATTCATTTACAGCTGCAACAGTGGATATCTTCCAAGATTAGCTGTTATTCCTTTTCAAAATCTGTTCATAAAATTCTAGAATCAGAACTCTCCATTACAGCATACTGAATTACACCAGGCTAGTCAGCAGCGAACATGCCAGAAATCCACATCAGTCAGAGTCAAAGTCCAACTTAATAATCATAAGGGACTAGAGCAGTTTTATTTCTTAGTTATAGATAGCAGTTGCTGGTTTATACTTCCCACCCTTTAAACTAGTCAGGATCAGGAATCAAGAAATTGGTATTTCCTCAAACTAAAATGAGTCCTCTTTTGATCTTAGCAGCACCTTGCATAAAAATGTTGGCTGATATCCAATGAGCATTAGTAGGGTCTCTATGATCCTCCAAGTTGTTCCATGCTGATTATAATACTTTAGCCACTGGAGGGTTGTTAGCGGTGGGTATGGTGAGTCAGTAATTATGGAATATTATATTTAGTCTTTCATTTTTTTAAATGTTGCAACATTTTTCCTCTCACTTTTTAAGTTTTTCTTTCTTTTTTTCTTTCTTTCTTTTTGGGCCCTTCCTTTGTGATCACCAAGCTCCCACCTTCAATCTGCTCATTCATTCCTCCCAGTTTTAAGCATCCAAGGATATCAGTAGAGGGCATCAAGAGCCAGGGATAATGGCCATCATCCAGCAGGAGATGGAGTGTTTTGTTTTTGTAGTGAAATGCACCACACACCCATTGCTGGCTATAAATCATGGTGCAGTGTTCAGTATAGTGGATGAATGTGAATGCATACCTATGCACATGCACAATCCCTTGTTAGAATGCTGAACTGTGATTGGTGGGTTGAAATATATAGTTTACTAACTGTTCTTCAAGGCCTTTCTGAAGGACTGTTCATGTGGTCAGATTCTGCCAACACCATCTCCCAGAATAAATAAACCAGCACTGTCCCTCCCTTCCATCACACCCTGGCCAGCTTCTTCAGCACCTGTACTATTAGCTGAAGCTTGGTAATCTCTGGCATAGTCAGGGCTATCTCTCTACCTGTGAAACTAGTTCCTTGCATTTTTACTAAAACTCTTTCATGTTAATAACATTTAAGTGATCTCCTTTATGTTTTGTGAAATCATTGTAAAAATGTATAAACATTTTTTGGCAAATTTCAGTGGCATTTTACATACTCAGTATAAGTTCTATAACTGTTATCTTTTGAAATTAGAACAATCACAGGTAGTTAAACATGCCATGCCATATCACTTAATAGCAGATGCAGTCTATTAAATATGGTGGTCTTTTCATAACTGTACTTAACACACATCTAAATGCTTGGTTACTATAACTCTGGAACTAAGAATTCTGTGAATATTTAAAATCTAATTGTGGACCCCAGCCATAAACAAACTATACAATAGAAGGAGGAAGCTACTACATGATAGAGCAAAATCCCAAAAAGGGAAGGCATCTCTGATCAGTATTAGCAAAAAACTATGGGCACTCATAAAATCGTCTAAGGCCAGCTTCGAGAGCAAAATTGCACAGGACACTAAGGATAATCACAAGGCTTTCTTTAGTTATGTTAGAAACCTGGGTGGGAATTCCCAGATATGCACAGAATTAGTCCAAAATGACAAAAAATACACCGAACCCACAGACATTGCCAACATCCTAGCTGACAAGGCTCAGCGCAAACTTCTCCCCCCCTTCCCCACCAAAAGGGCAAATATCTATCCCAGCAGAGTGCTGCCCCCTGACATCTCAGATGCTCAGGTAAGAGCCACCCTCTCCAAAGCAAAAAACACAGCATCCTGGGCTGCGTCCTACATGAACTCCAAGAAGAACTAAACCCAAACATAAAACTACTGTTCAATCTCAGCCTTACTACAGGATATGTACACAAAGAGTGGCGTACAGCAACAGTGGTCCCTCTCCACAAAGGTGGTGCCTCAACGGATCCTGGAAACTATCACCCCATAAGCCTGACTAACTTGGTCTGCAAAGCTATGGAAAGGATCATCATGGACCTCATAAATAAAGATATTGGGGACCTACAGACACTGGATCCTACCCAGTTCGGCTTTGTTAAGGGCAGATCCTGCCTCTTAAACCTGGTTGATTTCTTTGAAACAGTCACCAAGGCCATTGACGAGAGGAAGGTGGTCCACACAGCCTACCTGGACCTCGCAAAAGCCTTTGATACAATACCCCACTCAGGCATTATAGATAAGCTCACCAGCTTAAACATAAACCCCTATGTCACAAGATGAGTCGCAAACTGGCTCAAGGACAGAACCCACATGGTTAGAATTGCTGGAGCCATGTCAGAGTCCAAACCAGTTACAAGTGGCATCCCACAAGGCTCAGTCCTGGGACCTCTCTTGTTTGGTATATATTTCTTGGAGGTACAGACCGACATGGAAGGACTGTGGCTGACCAAGTTTGCAGATGACTGCAAACTGGGCGCCATAATCGACTCTCCAGCCGACACAAGCATCCTACAAAAGGGCCTCATGGAAACAGACAACTGGTGCCAGAGCCATGGCTTCAAGCTAAATGCCAAAAAGTGTATAGTCATCCCCTTCGGCAAAAACAAAGTGCCCACAAATTACCACATAGATGGTAATCCATTAAGTGCAGAAGAAGTAATTAGGGACCTGGGGACCCAAGTTGATAGCAATCTCTCATTCGACAACCACGTGGCCAAAGTGGTTAGAAAATCATTTTATATAGCCCACCTAATCATGAAGGGATTCACATCTAGATCAGGGGAGGTCATCGTGCCCCTTTACTCATCCCTCATCAGGCCCATAATTGAGTACAATGCCCCTTTTGGGATGTACCTTGCCAGACACCTGCAGCAACTGGAAAGACCCCAAACGTACCTCACCAAGAGGATCAAAGGGCTGAAACAGATGCCATATGCTGCCTGGTTAAAGAAACTCCAGCTCTACTCAGTGGCATACCGCCTGCTTAGAGGCGATCTGTGCATGACGTATAAAGCCATGTCCAACCCAGAATTAATGGACATGCAGCACCTCAGAAAATCCAAATCCCATCGAGCTACATGCTCAAGAGACTTGAACCTCAGCACTGAAATAAACAGGACATGCTGGAGGGACAGATTCATAACCCAGAGGCTCCCTTCACTCTGGAATAAAATCCCAGTCCAGGTTAGGCAGAGTCCCTTATTGACTCTCTTCAAGAGGAATCTTGATGGGTGGATGGGAGATCATAGATTTACTCCGGGTATCACTTCTGTGTCACTGTTAGACAGATGCACAGTATACTAACCTCGAAAAAGGGCATAGCAAAATTCATTTTAAAATGGGTGGTGAAAGCCAAACACACTCTGGCTAGGCTTGTAAATGCCCTAGGGCAGATAGCCCAGTATGAACCTATGAACCTATATCTATCTATTGTAATTCTTTTGATAATACAGCAGCATCCAGTTTCTCTTTGCCTACTTCTGTCAGCTGTTATCATAAGACTCTTTACACTAATTATACGATATGGCTCAGTAGAAAAGTAAGGAGTGTTTTAATTAATTTTTTGTGGCTCTTAAACGTCATAATGTTACATGATCTCTTAACTCAAAATGATGTCTCACACAGTGTCTATTTATGTTAGCATGGTCATTTATTTTAACATTTTTCATGATGTGCCATGACTTCTTAATTCATAGTCATTACAAGTTTTAGTTTATTTATAAAATGAGTTTCATTTTATGAGCAGTTTCTTGCAAAGTATCTACAGGAAATTGCCATAAGGTGGTACTTGGTGTTGTCATGAATTGTCTTAAAAATAAATCTATAGTGCTATTTAAAGCACACATTTTTCATGGGCTTTTCTAAAAGCCTTGCATAGGGTGAACATAAACATTTCAAGACATCCACTGGATGGGTGATAAAGGTGTTTTATGAAATTAAAACCAAAATGTGCACATGGCAAAGTTTATAAATTGTGGGCTGTTAAACAGAAGTTCGTTATTAACTCTTAGTACCTCAAGAATGCAAACAATCGAATAGTTTTATTCATGACACAATAGTCATGTTAGAAGTAGGAATGACTACTATTTCATGTTGCTCTGTGGGCAAATGACCACAACTTTTTACAGTGAGTTCTCTCAATGGCTATTTTGATTGTTGTGATAGTTTGACAGCGATTGAAGTTCTGCTTTGTACACCATATAGACACCTGTGAAGCATAGCTTCTATGTATTTGTCCATGTTTATGAAGTACACTTTCTCCCTTTGTCTTTAATATTCCCCAGCGTGCCCTGTGATAGTGAAAGAACTTGAGTTTTACAATGACTTCAGTATTCTCAGTCTTGCTGCATTTGGCAGGAGTTTAGCTTCTGAGAAAATAGCAGGGTAATTTTTGCAGTTTACATGTTTTCTTATGATGGAAATATACTTTTATATCACAAATCTGTGAGACATAATTCTTATATTTATTTTATTTATTTATTTATTTTATATTTGTTGACCGGGCTTGTCTAGCTGGATATATTTCCATTTTCAGTAGAGGCCCGGGAAGAAAAGTTCCAACATTAATAGTTAGATCATTACTTAAAATACAGCAACAAGGATGGTAAACATAGATGAAACATCGTAAATGAAAGTAGTTCAAATAAGTATACAAAAATCAGTAATAATAATAAAAAAGTGATCAAAAAAGATATTTACACTAGTATAGAAATCATTAAGAATGGTGAGATGAATTCGATTACACAATAAAAGTGACATAGTGTTATTATGTACTAGGTTGTACTAACAATAAGCAGGACAAATCTACTAAATTGTTTCATTGTGGTCAGCAGTTCAGTTCTTCATCATAGAAATTAAAGAAATATGTGTGAAAAATTGGTAGGGTGTAGAAGTAACCTATACTTCTGTAAGATAGGTTATTTGTTTCTTTCAGGTTGTATTTCTTTAAATTCAAGTGCTTTTAGGGTTGCATTTTGGGTTTTTGTGCAATGAAACCTTCAGTTCTCTTCTAATTACTTGTTCAAAACTTTCTGGATGTCTGGAGGAAAGCTAATGATATTTTCCTAATCCTTTTTATGAACAACAACAGAAGAAAAAGGCTACAAATCTTACACTCCACATTTTTATTATTACAGATAGTATAGTTTGATGGTTAATTATTGTAAATGACTTCCACTGGCTTGTGAATTGTTAAGAGTATGTTTTTTGTCACTGTAGATACACATGGAAATGTTCACAAATCCAGAGTATTACAAATTCTTTTTTCCCCATTTGTAAATAATGTTTACTAGCATATATTATGAGCTTGGAACTTGTTTTTGCATTAATATGACATTTTATCTAACTGAACTAGCATCACTATTTTTTGATTAGAGCAAAATAAGGCATGGCATAGTCTGATGTTTAAATACTGTCTTAGTTTTTGTAAGGATTGCCCTTTGTTTGTGTCCATTGTTCATTTATAGCATCATGAGAGCTCAGTGAGGATTGAATTTTATACTTAGTAAAATTGTAAAAAGTATGAATTCATAACACAATTAATTTTCTATCTTCTTCACAGCACTGCTCCCAGTTTCAGAAGTTTCAGCTAATGGTATCCTAAGCTTAGGTCTGTCTTAATGAATACATTGCCACCAGTCTGTTCTAAGACTGTATCATCTGCAGCTGATGTCAGGTATCTTTTCTGGCAGACAGCAGTGTCTGTCCACTGTTCTCATGTTAGCAGATTTCCTAATTTCTTTGGGGCTTTTGGCTGGGTTTTGTCACTTCTGGTGATACCCAGAGTGTTGATACATTGACGTCTTATAAGGCGGGCCTGTCCATGTTTTCTGCATTCATTTCCTGTTTTACTTTTTATATGACTAGCTAGCTATCCATTTGGGTTGTGCACGTTTCTCTAAACTGTAATTTCATTTAAAAGTTTTTAAATCTAATAATGCCACTGAACATGCCTTTATAGTCTTTTGTGCATACTTTTTTACTGTATTTTATTGCTATTAACTAATCTGCACGGTTAAACTAAAATTGTCGGACTTACAGGGTCTGAGAAATATGTTTTTTTACTGACTCACTCACTGTTTGTAAAGCTTTATAGATTTATAGCTAGTTTCACTGTGTGAAAGGTATTAACGGGAACTCTTCTGTACTTGTTAAGCACCTATTTGTTTGTTCTGATTTCCTGCCAAGGAGTGTATCAAATAACTGATTTGTTTGTAGTAAAAAGCATTCTGTAGAGTCTCCTTGCTCCTTTATCTGTTTAAAAACTTTAATTTTATGGCTCACTGCTGTTCTTCTGCTGTGATAAACATTTCTGTAGTGTTTACTGTCTAAAAGAGTGTAGGCTACTAGCTTTAGTATTGTCCCAGTTCAGATTTGCTGTCTCTGGGCCTGTTTATTTTTGCAGTGATTGTTCTGAGGACATGACCAGGTCATCTTGAATTGGCAGAAGCCTTTCTTTACCTTTGTGGCAGGATTGTGTTGACTTGGCTGCTGGCTAGTTGGGGTTGGGTGGTCTAGGGCTTGGAGTCAGCCCTCATTGGTTCTTTTGAGCTTTTTTTAAAAAAGTTGTCTAAGGTTGCATCTTCTGGTATTTAAGCCCTAACTTTGAGAGGATTTCTGTCTATACACACTGAGCCGAGTGGAGGAGGAGGGGCATTGACTACAACTCTGATCTGAGATATATAACTAGTTGTTGTTGTTGTTGTTGTGTCTTTCGGCTTTACCCGGTTAGGGGTCGCCACAGCGGAACTCCGGTCCGCTAATGATTGGCAGTAGATTTTTACGTGCCAAGTTGCCAGCCCTGACGCACAACCTTCAATGAAGGTACGCCCATTCATGCACGTCTCCACAAAGAAGACGCTTTAGCTGTGAATCGAACAGGACAACGTCTTACTGTGAGGCGACAATGCTACCGCAGCACCACCACCGCAGTTATATATAACAATAAGTATCCTGTTTTATTGGCTTATTTATACAGGTTATTGCTTCTAGCAATTTATATGTAGCACTTTTTATTGCCTGCTGCATACTTTTTGCTGTATTTTATTGCTATTAACTAATCTGCACAGTTAAACTAAAATTGTCTGCCTTACAGGGCCTGAGAAATAAGTTTTTTACTGTCACACTGTTTGTAAAGCTTTATAGATTTATAGATAGTTTCACTGTGTGAAGTTATTAATGGGAAATATTCAGTACTTGTTAAGCACCTATTTGTTTGTTCTAATTTCCTGCCAAGGAGTATATCATATAAGTGATTTGTTTGCAGTTAAAAGCATTCTGTAGAGTCTTCTTGCTCCTTTATCTGTTTAAAAACTTTCATTTTGTGGCTCACTGTTGTTCTTCAGCTGCGATAAACATTTCTGTAGTGTTTATTGTCTAAAAGAGTGTAGGCTACTAGCTTTAGTATTGTACCCCACCCTCCCTCCCTGTTGGTGTCTTGCTGTTATACTTGGTGGCTTTGCAGTTGCCCACCCCTACTGTAAATTTGATCTGGGACACTCTTCCCAGTCTAGTGTCATTAGTTCATTTTACCTAATACAGAGAGAACATCTGAGAAGGCCAACCCACTTAGTTTATTTCCTTCTGTTCCTCCTTTCTCCCTTTCTTAAAAAAAATGCCTGAATCTCCTTGTGTTCTGACTGTGCCTCTCAGACCTTTTGGAAATATAGAGTATATTTTAGTGCATTTATTAAAACTGTATTTGCCTTAACATTGCTACAACTCAAGTACTCTAGGTTGCACTGCATCTGAATTGTTTTAGTGTGTTTTAACTGCTTTTCTGTGTATATAGGCTTTTCTGTATATATGTAGACTATCTACTTATTCTACTATATTACTGCCTCTTAAATTGTTTTTCAGTTGTGCACTTGCCTTACTTTATTTAAAACGTTTTAAATTGCTAATTTTGTAGAGGTTTAATTGCATTTACTGTTTAGGACTACATATTCAAGTGCTTTATCCTTTTCTGTGCTTATTTACTGTATTATTGCATTGTTTAGCCTGTTTTAACCAAAAAAAAAAAAATACTATCTTGTTTGCTCGTTTCCTGCCTTTCGTAGCTGGTATAGTCCAGATTCCAGGCTTTGCTGGTTTCAGGACTTTTTTTTTGTGTTCAGAGCTTCCCAGACCTTGCTGTGGTAGAGGAAAGTCCTACTGCTTACCAGTAGGAATGGTGAGAATTATACTGCCTATCTAACACTGAGGAGTGGTTTCCAGCTCTGAAATTGTAATTTTATTAACCATTTTAGGCTGATTTCTATCCCTTTCAACTTTTTGGCTTAGAAACACATGTGCTTGCACATTTTTCACATTGTGCAGCATCGTGGGGCTACAGTTAAACTATTCCAGGTACCAGAAAGTCTGCTCTTCAAATTTTCTCTTAGAACTAGCTGATTTCTCAGTAGTAGCACTAAAATCCGAACCCTTGTGACTAGCACTTGCTCTAGAACCTGCTGGAAAGCACTAAGAAGCCTTAAACTGATACAAGCACTCAACTCTCTTTGTTAATAAGGAGAAATTAATCGTAGGCACTAAACAGCTTTTAATTGCAAAGCACCTTGCAAAGGTAAGGGAAAACAGCTCTTGTACTTTACAAAAAAAAGCACCTAAACAGGCATGTCCAAGGGTCAGCTTCCAGTGATTTTTCCTGTCCACCTGGTGAATCTGGGCATACTGGGCCAATGCAGCAACTGCCTCATGTACACAGGCAACCCCCTCCTCCTACCACCCAACACTACAACTTGTGGGAGATGCACTTACATAGCCAAACTGGAAGCAAAGCTCTCTTCAGCCAAGATTGTGCTAGACAGTCAAGAGGAGAAGGTTAACACCTGCACTACACCTCAAGTTACACATAGCCCTTCAAAACCCATACCAACAACCCCCACACATAGCAATACTAAACCCACATATGTGGAGGCCCTTAACATTAACCTGCCCAAGCAACAAGGACCTCCAACCAAAGTGACACATAGCTCACAACACCAGTGTGCCACCCAACAATAGCCCCTAAGGCAAGACAACGTACCCAACACTTTAGTCATAGGTGACTCCATAGTCAGGCACCCTGATGTCCCTCTCACCAGGCTGAACAAGGAGAAAATTACAGTCAGCTGCCTGTCGGGTGCCAGGATCCACCACATAATGCATGCACTCAAGTCACTCCACAACAAGTACAAGTACGACTCTGTCATTGTCCATGTTGGAGTGAATTACTTGAGACGTATCTCCCTGGGCTACATGAAAAGAGTCATGGAAGAGCTCTCGGATCATGTGGCTCAGGCAGGTATGACCCTAGCCCTGAGTAGCATCCTGCCTTTGCCCAGAATGATACCACAGTATAAGGACAAAATGATTGAATTCAACAATTGGCTAATCTTCTGGTGTCATTCAAAGGGGATCCAGTATCTGTCTGCCTGGGACGTCATGATCGACAAACCATGATGCTTTGTCAGAGATGGTCTGCACCTGTCACCCCTGGGATTCAGGTCACTGGCTAAAGCTCTTGCCACCCCTATAGCGCCATTTTTAGGCAAGGTTCAAAGGACAAAACCACCACCGTAACAGATACAAGCATGCAAAATCTGAAGGTAATGCTACTCAATGCTAGAAGTCTAAACCTCAAAATGCACTCTCTCGAGGCACTCCTAAAAATGGAGAACATCGATATCTGTGCAGTAACTGAGACCTGGTTCAAGGCTACAGAGTGCACCCCTGCAATACCAGGCTAGAACTCTTACCACACTTTTCGGCCACCAAACCAAGACCGAAACACTAAAGGTGGATGAGTGTCCATATTCACCAAGGATATTCACACCTCAAGGCTAGTTGCCCAACACAATACATCTGAAATTCTCCAGGTGCAACTAACACTAGGTAAGACTGCAATCCAAATTGTAGCTTGCTACAGATCCCCCACCATGCCTCAAGATTCTCACTACACCTTTCTAAACATACTGGAAAATATTGAGATACAACCAAACACCCTAATACTGGGTGATTTCAAGTACCCTGTCATTAACTGGGAAAACTACTTGGGTACCAACACCTTTTCCCAACGGTTCTTGGAATTCATAAATTCCAATGCCCTGGATCAACTAATCCATTGTCCCACAAGGGGCTCCAATGTACTAGACCTTGTCATTACCAACATGGGAGATAGATGCTCCACACCAGTGATCACCCCCTCATTAGTCAGGTCTGACCATAAGCAAATCACCCTTGACATCCACATCCCACGCCCACCCCCCAGTAAGGAAACCTCCATAAAAAACTTCTCCAAAGCCACCTTCATGCTACCCCAGTCAGAAGTGACAAACTTCATGACACCCATGCAGACGGGAGCCGAAAGTTCGACTGCTCAATCCTACACTAAGGCACTGTACGAGCACATCCACTCCTGCATGAATCGTGCCATCCCAAATAGAACCAAGATGCTCTCCTCCAAAAAATGGAAGCCAATCTGGTGGTCCCCTACCATAAACAAACTATACAACAGAAGGAAGAAACTGTTGCAGAAAAGAGGAAAATCCCAGGATGCAAAAAACTTCCTTACCAGCCTCAGTAAGAAGCTGAGATCCCTCATAAAATCCTCCAAAGCTAGTTATGAAAATAAAATTGCCAAAGATGCCAACAACAACCACAAGGCATTCTATAGTTATGTCAAGAATCTAAATGACAATACTCAGATCTGCTCTGAGCTACAACAGAATGGCATTAAGTATACTGATCCCAAGGATATTGCCAATATCCTGGAAGATCAATTTAGTGCCAACTTCAACCCCCTCTCACCCCCTAAAGGTCCCATCTCAATACCAAAAAATTGCCAAATTCTGGTAATCACGGCCACATAGGTGGAAACTGCACTCTCCAAAGCTAGGAATACAGCATCCATTGGAGCAGATGACATCCTGGGCTGTGTACTACATAGAGTGCAATGCCCCGTTTGGTATGTACCTCACAAGACATGTGCAACAGCTGGAAAGGCAGCAGAAATACCTCACTAAAAGAATCACAGGCCTAAAGCAGATGCCCTATGCTGACCATCTAAAAAAACTCCAGCTATACTCTGTGGCATATCATCTACTCAGATGTGATCTCTGCTTAACATACAAGGCCATGTCAAACCCTGAGCTGTTGGACATGCTCCACTTAAAGAACTCCCAATCCCTCAGAGCCACATGCTCCAGGGATCTAAACCTTGTTATCACAATGAACAAAACATGCTGGAGGGATAGGTTCCTGACCCAGAGACTCCCCATACTCTGGAATAGACTACCCATACATGTCAAGCAGAGCGCCTCATTGGCCCTCTTCAAAAGGAACCTTGACAATTGAATGGGAGATAAATTCACCCCGGGGATCACGTCAGTCACCCTGCTAGACAGGGGTCCAGGGAAGTAAATATTGTGAAAGAAATATCCAGGGAATTGTTATGGCTAGTCTTGTATAGGCCCTAGGGCCGATAGCGTAGTACCAGCCTATGAACCTATGAACCTATGTAGTATTTCTGCAACTGATTTCTATCTTGAAGTGTTAGTTAATAAAGTTGGTATCTTTTATGCAACTCAACAATGATCTCCCAGTTCCTGAAACAATAGAGATGTCTGATTTTCTGGTATTTGTTTATATAACAATAATGAATTGATAATTCATCATCACCATTTTCATCATCATCATCATCATCATCATCATCATCATCAGCTCCCTTTTTTTTTTCCATTTTCTACATGGGGTCGGGGTATTGTGTTAACTGTTGCCATCTCTCTCGATTCAATGTGACAGTCCTGCCTTCTTCGACACTCATGCTTGTCGCAGATCTTCTTTCACACAAGCCATCCATCTCTTTGCTGGACATCCTTGTTTCTTCTTGTTTTCTTCCTGTCTCTCCCAAATCTTCTTCACCAGATTGTCTTCTGCTTTTCTGCACATGTGTCTGAATCATCATAAGCTGTCCTCTTTGATCTTTTCTGCAATTGGAGCTACTTTGGCTTCTGCTTTTATGTCCTAATTTTGTTATCTGTCTCACAGTGTGCATCCTACCACCTTTCTCAGGAACTTCATTTCCATCACCTCTAGCTTCTTCTGATCTGCCTTTACAGCCCAGGTTTCTGTACCATACAGTAGTACTGGTCGCACCACTGTCTTGTAGACCTCACTTTTCAGCTTCTTTGGCATTCTTCTGTCATAGAATACACCTGACACTCTATGCCAGGTGGCTGTAGCCTCTCTGATTCTAGCTTTGACCTCTTCATTCTGACTTTCCTTCTCATCAAACATCCCTCCCAGATACTTGAAGCTATTTACCTGTTGCACTGTCTTCCCTTCTATCTCAGTTCTCAACTTCTTCTGATTTACCCAGTTTGTTGCCATTACCACTGTCTTATCTGTGCTTAGTTTCATCTCACGTGCCTTCAGTTTTGCACTCCATTCCCCCATCCTTTGCTGAAGTTCTTGCTCAGAGTCTCCCTGTAATGCCACATCGTCTGCATACAGTAACTTTTTCTATCTGTTCCCTCCAACCTGTTTATATAACAATAATGAATTGATAATTCATCGCCATCATCATCATCATCAGCCCCCTTTTTCCTATTTTCTACTCGGGGTCGGGATGTTATGTACAGTATCACCATCTCTCTCGATTCAATGCCACACTCCTGCCTTCTTTGACACTCATGCCCGATAATTGTTACTTTGCTATTCTTAATTTGGTATTTTGTGAAACATGTTTGCATTATAGTTTTTTAACACAGATTTTAGAATGCAATTTATTTAACAATGTTTGCTTCCTAACCAGAAGCTATGAGTACTAAAACAGATTTTCAAGTTTACATTGACTTGCTTGGATCACCTCAGTTTAATCCACAGTTGGTTAATAATAACAGCTGAAGTTGATATTTGTTTTTGTTTTGTTTCCAACTTCTCAGTAGACCGTGATCAGAAATATTGCATTGTCAGTGTATTGTCAGTCAGTGCCTTTCACTGGGCACTTTTTTGTGAGATGTAGTGACATTGGAGTGACTATAATAATAAAGTAAAGGATTCTAGGATAGGAACAGATTTTGTGTGTGTGTGTGTGTGTGTGTGTGTGTGTGTGTGTGTGTGTGTGTGTGTGTGTGTGTCTCACTTGCTATCGATTTCAAGTAAAAGTATGTGCATTATCAGTGTGTGAGCACTTAAGCTGTCATTTACAAACATTTGTGGCCCAGCCATATCTCTCAACTTCATGATGCAATAAATCTAGACAAAGCAAAAAGTAATGGGGGGACAAAGGATTAAAATAGGGACACATTTTAGTTATTGCTCTTTAAACCTATAAAGTTATTAGAATACCAGGCTTTGTATTAGTATGCATTTTTCTGAAGGACATGAAGTCTGAAACTCAAATGTATGCTATTATTTAATTACTTCAATCTGCATTGATTTGCCAGGAATCCACAAATTTTATGAGGAACAGAGCAGAAATAGTAGGCAGAAATGTGTACATTCTGCAAAAATCTAGACAATTGAGAGGTATGGGTGCAGCTACTGTGAGCCAAGCTCTCATGGCTGAAGCAGATACATTGACTCAATATTTTCAGTGCATACTATCATTTCTCAGTTTCATCAGTTACACTAATTACTGTTTTACACATAGCTTTTTGGATTACTTCTGTTTGTATCCATTCCTTCTCTAGGTTATTCCTATGCCATTTATTCAAGTGATTATATTTCCCGTAGGAGACAGACTATTTGCTTTTTCAGTTATTTTATTTTTCTCCAGCAGGCCACTTTTTTGGCCATCTTTCCAGAGATTCAGTTTACACCCCCACACCACAGGCTAAAAGCAGCAATGCTCAAGTTTTATAAAAAATAAGAAAAGGTGTTCAAATTACAGATCAGATGCAAGTGCAACCTAAACAAAATTACAAATGTCAGCTCATGAGAGAAATGCAGTGCAAATAATATAAATACAGCGGTATCAAAGAATACCATAAGAAAGACAATAACAACACTTATGACATGCAAGAGGTAGTTTACATTACATAAACACATTCAGTAATTATCCAGTGATAAATAATGAATAAATATCCACCACCAAACCTCTATACTGTTAAGATAGAGAATAAATAGAGACTAGCAAATAGCAGCCGTTTAGCTACCATATTGCACTTGTTAACCTCAGACGTGACTCATTATAGCCATCATATTGCATAATAGTAATACTGGCGGTAATTGCTCAGAGCAGCAGGATTAAAGGAAAAAAAAGAGGCTTCAAGGTATCAGATGTTATGGTTGGTGATTGTATTAATAAGTCTCACAGCTGTAGGATACAAACTGTTCATGAATATGGTAGTCCTACAGCAGAAGCTGCGGTACCTCCTTCCAGAAGCGAGTTGTGAGAACCAGTTGTGGGCCTGATGGGTCGAATCAGCAAGTATTTTATATGTTCTCTTTCTTGTTCTCGTAAAGAAAAGCTTCTGAATAGAAGAGAAGTTTGTGGCCAAGATTTTCTCAGCCACCCTCACCACCCTCTGGAGTTTCTTCTTCTCAGCAGCTGCACAGTTACTGAACCATGCTATGAAATTGCTAGTGAAGATGTTCTCGATAGCTCCCCTGTAAAAAGTAATAAGAGCAGACAGTGGTAGCTTTCTCAGGAGGTGAAGCCTCTGCTGAGCCTTCTTGACTATACGGTTCATGCTAGCAGCCCAGGAGAGGTCATCAGAGATGTGAAGGCCTAGGAACTTGGTTGTTTTGACTTTCTCTACTACCTCCCCTTTGATAGTGAGTAGTTGGTGAACTGTTGCCGTTCTTCTGAAGTCCATAATCATTTCTTTGCTCTTATTAACATTCAGGTCCAGATTGTTCCTGTCACACCAGGCAATCAAAGTGTTCGCCTCACCCCTGTAGTTATGTTCATTCCCACCACTAATGAGACTCACGACTGTGGTATCATCAGCAAATTTTATAATATAGTTTGACTTATGTTTTGCAGTGCAGTCATGGGTCAAGTGTTGATCAGAGTCAGGACAGCTCAGGAGCATGGTAACAGCAGATTATTTTGAGCATTAGAGTGAATATAGGATAGCAGGCTACAGTGTCCTGGGGATTTGTGCATTGCTGTGATATGTGCAATCATGAATAGAGCTGAGAACACAGCATTTGTCAATTCTGAATGTTGGCTTATGGAGCACTAGTAACATTGCATTAGTGTGCATTGAAGTGATGGAATTGTAGCGGTGGGATATGGAAATGGCCTGAGAAAGCAATATACAGTAACATGCTTTTCAGTCTTTGAAAAGTGCATTCTCTTTTACAAAGTTGAGGTGGTAGCAGTTTATGACCAATACCCCAATCTAGTCATAAACAAGCGACAAATGTAGTCAAAAACGACTACTACAAGAATATGTTCCTCACCCAGAAGACAGAATTCTTATCTTTTTTGGGGCACTATCACCACCTTAGATTTAAAATTGCTGACTCTTATCTTAGCTGTCCAGAATTAAAGAATTAAAGGACACTGTGACTGACACTGAAAAATGCAAGAATATGTTTGATTGCAGAAACTAATACTGCAAGACAATCCCCTCGAGGGGAGGTAAAATGCGCACTTCTATTCTGCATGCATTTTGCTTTCACTTGTCAACCCTACCTACAAATAGAGATTATGTTCCCTAATAGGTCATGAGCCCTGCCTTGGCTGCATATGGATATTTTGTACTTGAAAATAATTACTGTAAGTGTTGATAAGATGCCCCTTGGCAGATTCTGACACCAGCCTTGAAGCTAGTGTTAATAATGTTGTTAGTTTGTTGCTTATACTTCATAATACCTCAAACCATCATTTGGGATATAAATGTATGCAAGCATATTACTTGTATGAAACTTAAAAGTTGTCAAGCATGTGAATAACATATTTGCATTTGCACTGTACAATATATCCTGTTGCTATTACCTTGTGTAAGAGTTAGATGCATGGCTGAATGCAAACCAGAAATTTGGTAGGACTGACAATTATGCAAACACAACTTTTCTAGTATTCATATTTGGAGTGGACAGCACACAGCATACAGAAGCAGCTCTAATACCTCATACTTGTACAGGACACCCACACCAAAGGCCAAGGCTATTCAACAGCTGGAATTCAGCCTGCAGTGTTCCTTGTGAACTGAAGGTTCATCTGCTAGCCAGAATCTTCAGCTGATTACTGTGGCACAGGCTTTTCATATGAGGCTGAAGAAGGGGATTCCTTATATCTGTAATACTGCCTATGTTTCTGTTTTATAACAATGAGGACCATCACTCTTGTTTGCTAGTCCAGAGGCATTACTCTCCTTTCAAGCAGCAATGACAACAATAAAGTGATTTACTATCTCTGCCTAGCTCTCATCCATAGCTGCACCAGTGAGTTTGACTACAACAATGGACCCCAAACTAAAAGCACATCTAGAGGGATAAATTGTTTCTCGGAATGTTCTTTTCACCTCCTGATAACATACTTAGCAGTGATCTGTACTTTGAATAAAAAAGAAATCATTGGTGCCTCAGAAGAGGAAGGCAGGACACAGATTGTGACATAACACATGGGGTAATTGTTAACCTAAAGAAACAATAAACTGCAAATGCTCTAGTGATAGAAGGTGCTGGAACAAGTGTGTATGTTTGTTCTGCTCATGCTCCATCTCTTTCTACACTTCATTTGTGTTTATTTGGGCAGAAATACTTTTACCTAACAGGGGTTTAATTTTACCCTGACCTTTTTTGTAACTGCTCATTCATAATTAGCAATGAAATGTTTGTTTTATTTGCTTTGTGCTTAGATTTGTTTTGTTGCTTATCCATATTACCATAACACAGACTTAGTGGAAAGTAAGAAAGGGAGGAAAAAACTACCACTCACCTTCTCTTTACTCTTCAACTTTAACAGTAACTGAACCAGTTCAGAGAACTTTCAGTTCTAACCTTGTGAGCATCATTTAATTAGAAGGTGACAAACAGTAGCTGTCCAGTATGAATACATTGTATTATTTGTATAAAACCTAGGATGTAAATAATAGAATCTGTTTGTACTATATAACCTCATCTCTTTGTTATTGTTTTGTATATGAGAATGAACCATGGCTGAATACAATCTAGATGATTTCTGAAATTGGCTTAAAATTCACCCAGATGATGGAGGGCTCTGTCAGGGGGTTATTTTTATTTACATTGAAGTGCAGTAACTATGGAAATTATTATAATAAGCAGTAGGGATGAAAGGTACAGACCCCTTGTATGGATGGTGGGAGAGATAATGGCCTATATTCCAAAAGACCTGCTCTCAGTGTAAGTGACTTACTTCAGTGTAAGGTCTACATAAACAGGCTTACTATGGGGACCAGATTTCAAGACACCTGTTCTCAGCCTACTCTCATTGTAAGTGCACTGAGAGCAAGTGTTTTGCAATCGGGGCCACAGTTTGTAACAGACGAATGTCTTTACTTAAAGCTTTATTGAATTTACGATGAATTTCTAGCTGCCTCACCTATTTTGGAAATCACCATATCCTGGGCTTATCTTGTGATAAAGTCATGTCAAGAAAGGATCCTCATGATCATTTAATTTACCAGTTATTGAATTAATAAATAAACAAGCCTTTCTATGTATCCTGTTACTACTCTCCTTGTCCTCCTTTTG
This sequence comes from Protopterus annectens, assembly GCF_019279795.1. Classification (NCBI taxonomy): domain Eukaryota; kingdom Metazoa; phylum Chordata; order Ceratodontiformes; family Protopteridae; genus Protopterus; species Protopterus annectens. The sequence goes on along the minus strand of NC_056746.1, from coordinate 856,264,346 downwards.
GGGTCAATACCCCTGGATCCATTTTTCCTGTGGCTCGAACATCCTTTCTCACTGCAGATTCTTACAGATTTTTGTTTCATACATACAGTCCTTTGCAACTTAGAGCTGATGTTAATGTATATGATGATACTTATCTAGCACTTCTCCTACCTTTCCATGCTGTTCATTCTGTCTGCTGTAAGAAAAATGTATTTTCTTTCTTTTTTCACTGTAAATTTTGTAAGTATTATACATCTATAAGTTAAATGCATTTTTTTAAATCTACATGTCACTTGCTGAAAATTCTGTAAATAGTGAACATTGATATATGTTGTTTTTTAACTTAGTATTTCCTCAAACTTTACAGTCTCAAACTTCTTTTTGTTGTTTAAGGACCGACACTTTCTGAAGCATTGTATTTTTCAACTAATTTCATTTCCCTTTATACGCCTGATGTTAAAACTACAAGTGATTGTGCTAAAAGTGAAGATAATTGTATCTAAGGTTTCTATTTAATAAGTTTTTCCTCTATAACCACACCCACAAAATGATGACATGGTAGGTACTGGACAGTAATTTACATGCAAATCATTCTGGGTAAGCAAAGCCAATTTACTTTCTTAGAAGAGTAGCTCCTTACTTACATTATGGTTTCACAACTATATCATCACATTTTTTTTTCAGTGTAAGATGTTTTACCTGCAAGAACTAGGCTGACAACTTACCTTTCTGGGAAGTAAGAAGCTCCTATTGATGCATTTGACATGGGAATACCATAGCATATACATTAACTTAGTTAGTAAGGCACTGTGGGCTCAATATTTTATGATGTCATATAAGGGATTTTCAGCTCCAAATTAAAAATTCAACTGAGAATCCTTTTTCTACAAAAATAAAGTGCAACTACATCATAGTTATGCATTTAAGATTACACAGTTTGATAATGTATATAATAAGGCGATTATATCCAACTTCAAAGATGTGTTACTTACACTTGCTTCGGAACATGGCCAATACACTTCAACAATTATCATTGTTTATTTCTGTATTCTTTATATCTAATTTTTGAACGTGGCCTGAAAATAGTTCATTTAGATCAGTGTTCTACCCAGTTCATAAACTTTAATAAAAAATAAATGCACCTTTTCATCAGTTTCAAATAGGCTTGGCTTCTCTATGCCTCCCAACACAATGCTACTTATAAAGATTTTAGGAAAGATCTGCCCCTGTACTACACCCCCTGGCACCTTACAAAAATGTTGGTTTCTGGATATGATCTGATTAGTGAAAGATTTTTGCTCTGAACTATATTTTGTGACCTAAATTGTCTGAAGAGCATCAAGGACAACTTTTCAACAGTCAACATATGCATGTTGCAGCAGGGTGTAAGGAATGCATGTTGTAGTCGGGTATAAGGTATGCATGCTGTAGCAGGGTGTAAGGTATGCATGTTCTATCAGGGTGTAAGGTATGCATGTTGTAGTCAGGTATAAAGTATGCATGCTGTAGCAGGGAGTAAGGTATGCATGTTGTAGTTGGGTATAAGGTATATATGCTGAAGCAGGGTGTAAGTTATGCATGTTGTAGTCGGGTATAAGGTATGCATGCTGTAGCAGGGTGTAAGGTATGCATGTTGTAGCAGGGTGTAAGGTATGCATGTTGTAGTTGGGTATAAGGTATGCATGTTGTAGTTGGGTATAAGGTATGCATGCTGTAGCAGGGTGTAAGATATGCATGCTGTAGCAGGGTGTAAGGTATGGATGCTGTAGCAGGGTGTAAGGGATGCCTGTTGTAGCAGGGTGTAAGGTATGCATGTTGTAGTTGGGTATAAGGTATATATGCTGAAGCAGGGTGTAAGTTATGCATGTTGTAGCAGGGTGCAAGGTATGCATGTTGTAGCAAGGTGCAAGGTATGCATGTTGCAGCAGGCTATAAGGAATGCCTGCTGTAGCAGGGTGTAAGGTATGCATGTCATAGCAGGGTGTAAGGTATGCATGTTGTAGCAGGGTGTAAGGTATGCATGTTGTATCAGGGTGCAAGGTATGCATGCTGTAGCAGGGTGTAAGGTATGCATGCTGTAGCAGGGTGTAAGGGATGCCTGTTGTAGCAGGGTGTAAGGTATGCATGTTGTAGTTGGGTATAAGGTATGCATGCAGTAGCAGGGTGTAAGATATGCATGCTGTAGCAGGGTGTAAGGTATGCATGCTGTAGCAGGGTGTAAGGGATGCCTGTTGTAGCAGGGTGTAAGGTATGCATGTTGTAGTTGGGTATAAGGTATATATGCTGAAGCAGGGTGTAAGTTATGCATGTTGTAGCAGGGTGCAAGGTATGCATGTTGTAGCAAGGTGCAAGGTATGCATGTTGCAGCAGGCTATAAGGTATGCCTGCTGTAGCAGGGTGTAAGGTATGCATGTTGTAGCAGGGTGTAAGGTATGCATGTCATAGCAGGGTATAAGGTATGCATGCTGTAACAGGGTGTCAGATGTGCATGTTGTAGCAGACTGTAAGGTATGCATGCTGTAGCAGGGTGTAAGGTATGCATGTCGTAGCAGGGCATAAGGTATGCAAGTTGTAGTCGGGTGTAAGATATGCATGTTGCAGCAGGTTGTAAGGTATGCATGCTGTAGCAGGGTGTAAGGTATGCATACTGTAGCAGGGTGCCAGATATGCATGTTGTGGCTGGGTGCAAGGTATGCATGTTACAGCAGGCTGTAAGGTATGCCTGCTGTAGCAGGGTGTAAGGTATGCATGTTGTAGCAGAGTGTAAGGTATGCATATTGTATCAGGGTGCAAGGTATGCATGCTGTAGCAGGGTGTAAGGTATGCATGCTGTAGCAGGGTGTAAGTTATGCATGTTGTAGAAGGGTGTAAGGTATGCGTGCTATAGCAGGGTGGAAGATATGCATGCTGTAGCAGGCTGTAAGGGATGCCTGTTGTAGCAGGGTGTAAGATATGCATGTTGTAGTTGGATATAAGGTATATATGCTGAAGCAGGGTGTAAGTTATGCATGTTGTAGCAGGGTGCAAGGTATGCATGTTGTAGCAGGGTGCAAGGTATGCATGTTGTAGCAAGGTGCAAGGTATGCATGTTGCAGCAGGCTATAAGGTATGCCTGCTGTAGCAGGGTGTAAGGTATGCATGTCATAGCAGGGTGTAAGGTATGCATGTCGTAGCAGGGTGTAAGGTATGCATGATATAGCAGGGTGTAAGATATGCATGTTATAGTCGGGTATAAGGTATGCATGCTGTAGCAGGGTGTAAGGTATGCATGTTGTAGCAGGGTGTAAGGTATGCATGTTGTAGTTGGGTATAAGGTATGCATGCTGTAGCAGGGTGTAAGATATGCATGCTGTAGCAGGGTGTAAGGTATGCATGCTGTAGCAGGGTGTAAGTGATGCCTGTTGTAGCAGGGTGTAAGGTATGCATGTTGTAGTTGGGTATAAGGTATATTTGCTGAAGCAGGGTGTAAGTTATGCATGTTGTAGCAGAGGGTAAGGTATGCATGCTGTAGCAGGGTGTCAGATATGCATGTTGTAGCAGAGGGTAAGGCATGCATGCTGTAGCAGGGTGTCAGATATGCATGTTGTAGCAGAGTCTAAGGCATGCATGCTGTAACAGGGTGTCAGATGTGCATGTTGTAGCAGAGTGTAAGGTATGCATGCTGTAGCAGGGTGTAAGGTATGCATGCTGTAGTAGGGTGTAAGGTATGCATGCTGTAGCAGGGTGTCAGATATGCATGTTGTAGCAGGGTGCAAGGTATGCATTTTTGCAGCAGGGTGTAAGGTATGCATGTCATAGCAGGGTGTAAGGTATGCATGTCACAGCAAGGTGTAATGTAGGCATATTGTATCAGGGTGCTAGGTATGCATGCTGTAGCAGGGTGTAAGGTATGTATGCTGTAGCAGGGTGTAAGGTATGCATGTTGTAGCAGGGTGTAAGGTATGCATGGTGTAGCAGGGTGTAAGGTATACATGTTGTAGTAGGGTGTAAGGTATGCATGCTGTAGAAGGGTGTAAGGTATGCATGCTATAGCAGGGTGTAAGGTATGCATGTTGTGGGAGAGTGTAAGTTTTGCATGTTGTAGCAGGGGTTAAGGTATACATGTTGTAGCCAAGTGTAAGGTATGCATGTTGTAACAGGGTGTAAGATACGCATGCAGTAGCAGGGTGTAAGGTATGCAGCTGTAGCAGGGTGTCAGATATGCATGTTGTAGCAGAGTGTAAGGCATGCATGCTGTAACAGGGTGTCAGATGTGCATGTTGTAGCAGAGTGTAAGGTATGCATGCTGTAGATGTGTGTAAGGTATGCATGCTGTAGCAGGGTGTAAGGTATACATGCTGCAGCAGGGTGTAAGGTATGCATGTTGTAGCAGGGTGTAAGGTATGCATGATGTAGCACGGTGTAAGGTATCATGTTGCAGCAGGGTGTAAGGTATGCATGTTGCAGCCGGGTGTAAGGTATACATGTTGTAGTAGGGTGTAAGGTATGCATGCTGTAGAAGGGTGTAAGGTATGCATGCTATAGCAGGGTGTAAGGTATGCATGTTGTGGGAGGGTGCAAGTTATGCATGTTGTAGCAGGGTGTAAGGTATACATATTGTAGCCAGGTGTAAGGTATGCTTGTTGTAGCAGGGTGTAAGATATGCATGCAGTAGCAGGGTGTAAGGTATGCAGCTGTAGCAGGGTGTCAGATGTGCATGTTGTAGCAGAGTGTAAGGTATGCATGCTGTAGATGGGTGCAAGGTATGCATGTCATAGCAGGGCATAAGGTATGCATGTTGTAGTCGGGTGTAAGATATGCATGTTGTAGCAGGGTGTAAGGTATGCATGCTGTAGCAGAGTGTAAGGTATGCATGCTGTAGCAGGGTGTCAGATATGCATGTTGTAGCAGGGTGCAAGGTATGCATGTTGCAGTAGGTTGTAAGGTATGCCTGCTGTAGCAGGGTGTAAGTTATGCATGTCATAGCAGGGTGTAAGGTATGCATGTTGTATCAGGGTGCAAGGTATGCATGCTGTAGCAGGGTGTAAGGTATGCATGCTGTAGCAGGGTATAAGGTATGCATGTTGTAGCAGGGTGTAAGGTATGCATGCTGTAGCAGGGTGTAAGATATGCATGCTGTAGCAGGGTGTAAGGTATGCATCTTGTAGCAGGGTGTAAGGTATGCATGCTGTAGCAGGGTGTAAGATATCCATGCTGTAGCAGGGTGTAAGGTATGCATGCTGTAGCAGGATGTAAGGTATGCATGTTGTAGCAGGGTGTAAGGTATGCATGTTGTAGTTGGGTATAAGGTATGCATGCTGTAGCAGGGTGTAAGGTATGCATGTCGTAGCAGGGTGTAAGGTATGCATGTCATAGCAGGGTATAAGGTATGCATGCTGTAACAGGGTGTCAGATGTGCATGTTGTAGCAGACTGTAAGGTATGCATGCTGTAGCAGGGTGCAAGGTATGCATGTTGTAGCCGGGTGTAAGGTATGCATACTGTAGCAGGGTGTCAGATACGCATGTTGTGGCAGGGTGCAAGGTATGCATGTTGCAGCAGGCTGTAAGGTATGCCTGCTGTAGCAGGGTGTAAGGTATGCATGTTGTAGCAGGGTGCAAGGTATGCATGTTGTATCAGGGTGCAAGGTATGCATGCTGTATCAGGGTGTAAGGTATGCATGTTGTAGCAGGGTGTAAGGTATGCATGCTATAGCAGGGTGTAAGATATGCATGCTGTAGCAGGGTGTAAGGGATGCCTGTTGTAGCAGGGTGTAAGGTATGCATGTTGTAGCAGGGTGCAAGGTATGCATGTTGCAGCAGGCTATAAGGTATGCCTGCTGTAGCAGGGTGTAAGGTATGCGTGTCATAGCAGGGTGTAAGGTATGCATGTCGTAGCAGGGTGTAAGGTATGCATGTTGTATCAGGGTGCAAGGTATGCATGCTGTAGCAGGGTGTAAGGTATGCATGTTGCAGCTTTGTGTAAGGTATCTCTGCAGTAGCATGGTGCAAGGTATGCATGTTGTAGCAGGGTGCAAGGTATGCATGTTGCAGCAGGCTATAAGGTATGCCTGCTGTAGCAGGGTGTAAGGTATGCATGTCATAGCAGGGTGTAAGGTATGCATGTCGTAGCAGGGTGTAAGGTATGCATGTTGTATCAGGGTGCAAGGTATGCATGTTGTAGCAGGGTGCAAGGTATGCATGTTGCAGCAGGCTATAAGGTATGCCTGCTGTAGCAGGGTGTAAGGTATGCATGTCATAGCAGGGTGTAAGGTATGCATGTCGTAGCAGGGTGTAAGGTATGCATGTTGTATCAGGGTGCAAGGTATGCCTGCTGTAGCAGGGTGTAAGGTATGCATGTCGTAGCAGGGTGTAAGGTATGCATGTTGTATCAGGGTGTAAGGTATGAATGCTATAGCAAAGTGTAAGATATGCATGCTGTAGCAGGGTGTAAGGTATGCATGTTGCAGCAGGGTGTAAGGTATGCATGTTGTAGTCGGGTATAAGGTATGCATGCTGTAGCAGGGTGTAAGGTATGCATGTTCTATCAGGGTGTAAGGTATGCATGTTGTAGTCGGGTATAAAGCATGCATGTTGTAGCAGGGAGTAAGGTATGCATGTCATAGCAGGGTGTAAGGTATGCATGATATAGCAGGGTGTAAGATATGCATGTTGTAGTCGGGTATAAGGTATGCATGCTGCAGCACTGTGTAAGGTATGCATGTTGTTGTCAGGTATAAGGTATGCATCCTGTAGCAGGGTGTAAGGTATGCATGTTGTAGCAGGGTGTAAAGTATGCATGCTGTAGCAGGGTGTAAGGTATGCATGTTATAGTGGTGTGTAAGGTATGCAAGTGGTAGCAGGGTGTAAGATATGCATATTGTAGCCGGGTATAAGGTATGCATGCTGTAGCAAGGTGTAAGATATGCATGTTGTAGTCAGGTATAAGGTTTGCATGCTGTAGCAGGGTGTACGTTTTGCATGTTGTAACAGGTTGTAAGATATGAATGCTGTAGCAGGGTGTTAGGTATACATATTCTAGCAGGGTGTAAGGTATACATACTGTAGCAGGGTGCAAGGTATGCATGTTGTAGCAGGGTGTAAGGTATGCATGTTGTTGTATGGTGTAATGTATGCATGCTGTAGAAGGGTGTAAGGTATACATGCTGCAGCAGGGTGTAAGGTATGCATGTTGCAGCAGGGCATAAGATATGCATGATGTAGCAGGGTGTAAGGTATCATGTTGTAGCAGGGTGTAAGGTATGCATGTTGTAGCCGGGTGTAAGGTATGCATGTTGTAGTAGGGTGTAAGGTATGCATGCTGTAGAAGAGTGTAAGGTATGCATGCTGTAGCAGGGTGTAAGGTGTTCATCTTGTAGCCGGGTGTAAGGTATGCAAGTTATAGTAGGGTGTAAGGTATGCATGCTGTAAAAGAGTGTAAGGTATGCATGCTGTAGCAGTGTGTAAGGTGTTCATCTTGTAGGAGGGTGTAAGTTATGCATATTGTAGCAGGGTGTAAGGTATTCATGTTGTAGCCAGGTGTAAGGTATGCATGTTGTAGCAGGGTGTAAGATATGCATGCAGTAGCAGGGTGTAAGGTATGCATGTTGCAGCTTTGTGTAAGGTATCTCTGCTGTAGCATGGTGCAAGGTATGCATGTCCTAGCAGGGCATAAGGTATGCATGTTGTAGCCAGGTGTAAGATATGCATGTTGTAGCAGAGGGTAAGGTATGCATGCTGTAGCAGGGTGTCAGATATGCATGTTGTAGCAGAGTCTAAGGCATGCATGCTGTAACAGGGTGTCATATGTGCATGTTGTAGCAGAGTGTAAGGTATGCATGCTGTAGTAGGGTGTAAGTTATGCATGCTGTAGCAGGGTGTCAGATATGCATGTTGTAGCAGGGTGCAAGGTATGCATTTTGCAGCAGGGTGTAAGGTATGCTTGTCATAGCAGGGTGTAATGTATGCATGTCACAGCAAGGTGTAATGTAGGCATGTTGTATCAGGGTGCTAGGTATGCATGCTGTAGCATGGTGTAAGGTATGTATGCTGTAGCAGGGTGTAAGGTATGCATGTTGTAGCAGGGTGCAAGGTATGCATGGTGTAGCAGGGTGTATGATATGCATGATGTAGCAGGGTGTAAGGTACGCATGTTGTAGCAGAGTGTAAGGTATGCATGTTGTAGTCGGGTATAAGGTATGCATGCTGTAGTAGGGTGTAAGGTATGCATGTTGCAGCAGGCTGTAAGGTATGCATGTTGTAGTCGGGTATAAGGTATGCATGCTGTAGCAGGGTGTAAGGTATGCATGTCATAGCAGGGTGTAAGGTATGCATGCTGTAGCAGGGTGTAAGGTATGCATGTCATAGCAGGGTGTAAGGTATGCATAATATACAGGGTGTAAGGTATGCATGTTGTAGTCGGATATAAGGTATGCATGCTGTAGCAGTGTGTAAGGTATGCATGTTGTAGTTGCATATAAGGTATGCATGATGTAGCAGGGTGTAAGGTATGCATGTTGTAGCAGGGTGTAAGGTATGCATTTTGTAGCAGGGCATAAGGTATGCATGTTGTAGTCAGGTGTAAAGTGTGCATGTTGTAGCAGAGTGTAGGGTATGCATGCTGTAGCAGGGTGTAAGGTATGCATGTCGTAGCAAGGCGTAAGGTATGCATGTTGTACCGGGTGTAAGATATGGATGTTGTAGCAGGGTGTCAGATATTCATGCTGTAGCAGGGTGTCAGATAAGCAAGTTGTAAAAGGAAGTAAGGTATGCATGCTGTAGCAAGATGTAAGGTATGCATGTTGTAGCAGGATGTAAGGTATGCATGCGGTAGCAGGGTGTAAGATATGGATGTTGTAGCCAGGTATAAGGTATGTAGGCTGTAGCAGAGAGTAGGTTTTGCATGTTGTAACAGGTTGTAAGGTATGAATGTTGTAGCAGGGTGTTAGGTATGCATATTGTAGCAGGGTGTAAGGTATACATACTGTAGCAGGGTGTAAGGTATGCATGTTGTAGCAGGGTGTAAGGTATGCATGTTGTAGTAGGGTGTAAGGTATGCATGCTGTAGCAGGGTGTAAGGTATACATGCTGCAGCAGGGTGTAAGGTATGCATGTTGTAGCAGGGTGTAAGGTATGCATGATGTAACACGGTGTAAGTTATCATGTTGCAGCAGGGTGTAAGGTATGCATGTTGCAGCCGGGTGTAAGGTATGCATGTTGTAGTAGGGTGTAAGGTATGCATGCTGTAGAAGGGTGTATGGTATGCATGCTATAGCAGGGTGTAAGGTATGCATGTTGTGGGAGGGTGTAAGTTATGCATGTTGTAGCAGGGTGTAAGGTATACATGTTGTAGCCAGGTGTAATGTATGCATGTTGTAGCAGGGTGTAAGATATGCATGCAGTAGCAGGGTGTAAGGTATGCAGCTGTAGCAGGGTGTCAGATATGCATGTTGTAGCAGAGTGTAAGGCATGCATGCTGTAACAAGGTGTCAGATGTGCATGTTGTAGCAGAGTGTAAGGTATGCATGCTGTAGATGGGTGTAAGGTATGCATGTCATAGCAGGGCATAAGGTATGCATGTTGTAGTCAGGTGTAAGATATGCATGTTGTAGCAGGGTGTAAGGTATGAATGCTGTAGCAGGGTGTAAGGTATGCATGCTGTAGCTGGGTGTCAGATATGCATGTTGTAGGAGGGTGCAAGGTATGCATGTTGCAGTAGGTTGTAAGGTATGCCTGCTGTAGCAGGGTGTAAGTTATGCATGTCATAGCAGGGTGTAATGTATGCATGTTGTATCAGGGTGCAAGGTATGCATGCTGTAGCAGGGTGTAAGGTATGCATGCTGTAGCAGGGTGTAAGGTATGCATCTTGTATGCATCTTGTAGCAGGGTGTAAGGTATGCATGCTGTAGCAGGGTGCAAGATATGCATGCTGTAGCAGGGTGTAAGGTATGCATCTTGTAGCAGGGTGTAAGGTATGCATGTTGTAGTCGGGTATAAGGTATGCATGCTGTAGCAGGGTGTAAGGTATGCATGTTTTAGCAGGGTGTAAGGTATGCATGTTGTAGTTGGGTATAAGGTATGCATGCTGTAGCAGGGTGTAAGGTATGCATGTCATAGCAGGGTGTAAGGTATGCATGTCATAGCAGGGTATAAGGTATGCATGCTGTAACAGGGTGTCAGATGTGCATGTTGTAGCAGAGTGTAAGGTATGCATGCTGTAGCAGGGTGCAAGGTATGCATGTTGTAGCCGGGTGTAAGGTATGCATACTGTAGCAGGGTGTCAGATATGCATGTTGTGGCAGGGTGCAAGGTATGCACGTTGCAGCAGGCTGTAAGGTATGCCTGCTGTAGCAGGGTGTAAGGTATGCATGTTGTAGCAGGGTGCAAGGTATGCATGTTGTATCAGGGTGCAAGGTATGCATGCTGTATCAGGGTGTAAGGTATGCATGTTGTAGCAGGGTGTAAGGTATGCATGCTATAGCAGGGTGTAAGATATGCATGCTGTAGCAGGGTGTAAGGGATGCCTGTTGTAGCAGGGTGTAAGGTATGCATGTTGTAGCAGGGTGCAAGGTATGCATGTTGCAGCAGGCTATAAGGTATGCCTGCTGTAGCAGGTTGTAAGGTATGCATGTCATAGCAGGGTGTAAGGTATGCATGTCGTAGCAGGGTATAAGGTATGCATGTTGTATCAGGGTGCAAGGTATGCATGCTGTAGCAGGGTGTAAGGTATGCATGCTGTAGCAGGGTGTAAGGTATGCATGTTCTAGCAGGGAGTAAGGTATGCATGCTATAGCAAAGTGTAAGATATGCATGCTGTTGCAGGGTATAAGGTATGCATGTTGCAGCAGGGTGTAAGGTATGCATGTTGTAGTCGGGTATAAGGTATGCATGCTGTAGCAGGGTGTAAGGTATGCATGTTGTAGCAGGGTGTAAGGTATGCATGTTGTAGTCGGGTATAAGGTATGCATGCTGTAGCAGGGAGTAAGGTATGCATGTCATAGCAGGGTGTAAGGTATGCATGATATAACAGGGTGTAAGATATGCATGTTGTAGTCGGGTATAAGGTATGCATGCTGTAGCACTGTGTAAGGTATACATGTTGTAGTCGGGTATAAGGTATGCATGCTGTAGCAGGGTGTAAGGTATGCATGTTGTAGCAGGGTGTAAGGTATGCATGCTGTAGCAAGGTGTAAGGTATGCATGTTATAGTGGTGTGTAAGGTGTAAGGTATGCATGTGGTAGCAGGGTGTAAGATATGCATGTTGTAGTCGGGTATAAGGTATGCATGCTGTAGCAGGGTGTAAGATATGCATGTTGTAGTCGGGTATAAGGTATGCATGCTGTGGCAGGGTGTACGTTTTGCATGTTGTAACAGGTTGTAAGGTATGAATGTTGTAGCAGGGTGTTAGGTATACATATTCTAGCAGGGTGTAAGGTATACATACTGTAGCAGGGTGCAAGGTATACATGCTGTAGCAGGGTGTAAGGTATGCATGTTGTAGTATGGTGTAATGTATGCATGCTGTAGCAGGGTGTAAGGTATACATGCTGCAGCAGGGTGTAAGGTTTGCATGTTGTAGCAGGGCGTAAGATATGCATGATGTAGCAGGGTGTAAGGTATGCATGTTGTAGTATGGTGTAATGTATGCATGCTGTAGCAGGGTGTAAGGTATACATGCTGCAGCAGGGTGTAAGGTTTGCATGTTGTAGCAGAGCGTAAGATATGCATGATGTAGCAGGGTGTAAGGTATCATGTTGTAGCAGGGTGTAAGGTATGCATGTTGTAGCCAGGTGTAAGGTATGCATGTTGTAGTAGGGTGTAAGGTATGCATGCTGTAGAAGAGTGTAAGGTATGCATGCTGTAGCAGGGTGTAAGTTGTGCATGTTGTAGCAGGGTGTATGTTATGCATATTGTAGCAGGCTGTAAGGTATTCATGTTGTAGCCAGGTGTAAGGTATGCATGTTGTAGCAGGGTGTAAGATATGCATGAAGTAGCAGTGTGTAAGGTATGCCTGTTGCAGCTTTGTGTCAGGTATCTCTGCTGTAGCATGGTGCAAGGTATGCATGTCCTAGCAGGGCATAAGGTATGCATGTTGTAGCCAGGTGTAAGATATGCATGTTGTAGCAGAATCTAAGGCATGCATGCTGTAACAGGGTGTCAGATGTGCATGTTGTAGCAGAGTGTAAGGTATGCATGCTGTAGCAGGGTATAAGGTATGCATGCTGTAGTAGGGTGTAAGGTATGCATGCTGTAGCAGGGTGTCAGATATGCATGTTGTAGCAGGGTGCAAGGTATGCATTTTGCAGCAGGGTGTAAGGTATGCATGTCATAGCAGGGTGTAAGGTAGGCATGTTGTATCAGGGTGCTAGCTATGCATGCTGTAGCAGGGTGTAAGGTATGTATGCTGTAGCAGGGTGTAAGGTATGCATGTTGTAGCATGGTGTAAGGTATGCATGGTGTAGCAGGGTGTATGATATGCATGCTGTAGCAGGGTGTAATGTATGTATGCTGTAGCAGGGTGTAAGGTATGCATGTTGTAGCATGGTGTAAGGTGTGCATGGTGTAGCAGGGTGTATGATATGCATGATGTAGCAGGGTGTAAGGTACGCATGTTGTAGCAGAGTGTAAGGTATGCATGTTGTAGTCGGGTATAAGGTATGCATGCTGTAGCACAGTGTAAGGTATGCATGTTGCAGCAGGGTGTAAGGTATGCATGTTGTAGTCGGGTATAAGGTATGCATGCTGTAGCAGGGTGTAAAGTATGCATGTCATAGCAGGGTGTAAGGTATGCATGTCATGGCAGGGTGTAAGGTATGCATGCTGTAGCAGGGTGTAAGGTATGCATGTCATAGCAAGGTGTAAGGTATGCATAATATAGCAGGGTGTAAGGTATTCATGTTGTAGTCGGATATAAGGTATGCATGCTGTAGCAGTGTGTAAGGTATGCATGTTGTAGTTGCATATACGGTATGCATGCTGTAGCAGGGTGTAAGGTATGCCTGTTGTAGCAGGGTGTAAGGTATGCATGTTGTAGCAGGGTGTAAGGTATGCATGCTGTAGCAGGGTGTAAGGTATGCATGCTGTAGCAGGGTGTAAGGTATGCATGCTATAGCGGGGTGTAAGGTATGCATGTGGTAGCAGGGTTTAAGGTATGCATGTTGTAGTCAGGTATAAGGTATGCCTGCTGTAGCAGGGTGTAAGGTGTGCATGCTGTAGCTGGGTGTAAGGTATGCATTTTGCAATCGGGTATAAGATATGCATGTTGTAGCAGGGTGTAAGGTATGCAAGCTGTAGCAGTGTGTAAGGTATGCATGCTGAAGCAGGGTGTAAGGTATGCAATTTGTAGCAGGCTGTAAGGTATGCATATTGTAGTCGGGCATAAGGTATGCATGCTGTAGCAGAGTGTAAGGTATGCATGCCGTATTTGGGTATAAGGTATGCATGCTGTAACCGAGTGTAAGGTATGCATGTTGTAGCAGGGTGTCAGCTATGCATATTGTAGTCGGGTATAAGGTATGCATGCTGTAGCAGGGTGTATGGTATGCATGTTTTAGTTAGGTATAAGGTATGCATGTTGTAGAAGGGTGTAAGGTATTCACACTGTAGCAGGGTGTAAGGTATGCATGCTGTAGCAGGGTGTAAGGTATGCATGTTGCAGCAGGGAGTAAGGTATGCATGTTGTAGTCGGGTATATTGTATGCATGCTGTAGAATGGTGTAAGATATGCATTTTGTAGTCAGGTATAAGTTATGCATACTGTAGCAGGGTGTAAGGTATGCATGATGTAGCAGGGTGTAAGGTATGTATGTTGTAGCATGGTGTAAGGTATGCATGTTGTAGTCGGGTATAAGGTATGCATGTTGTCGTCAAGTGTAAGGTAAACATGCTGCAGCAGGATGTAAGGCATGCATGTTGTAGTCGAGTATTAGGTATGCATGCTGTAGCAGGGTGTAAGGTATGCATGTTGCAGCTTTGTGTAAGGTATCCATGCTGTAGCAGGGTGCAACGTATGCATGTCATAGCAGGGCGTAAGTTATGCATGTTGTAGCCAGGTATAAGATATGCATGTTGTAGCAGAGTGTAAGGTAAGCATGCTGTAGCAGTGTTTCAGATATGCATATTGTAGCAGAATGTAAGGTATGCCTGCTGTAACAGGTTGTCAGATGTGCATGTTGTAACAGAGTGTAAGGTATGCATTTTGTAGCAGGGTGTAAGGTATGCATGTCGTAACAGGCATAAGGTATGCATGTTGTAGTCAGGTGTAAGATATGCATGTTGTAGCAGGATGTTAGGTATGTATGCTGTAGCAGGGTGGCAGATATGCATGTTGTAGCAGGGTGTAAGATATGCATGCTGTAGCATGTCATAGCAGGTTTTAAGGTATGCATGTTGTAGCATGGTGTAAGGTATGCATGCTGTATCAGGGTGCAAGGCATGCATGCTGTAGCAGGGTGTAAGGTATGCATGCTGTAGCAGGGTGTAAGGTATGCATGTTGTAGCAGGGTGTAAGGTATGCATGCTGAAGCAGGGTGTAAGATATGCATGCTGTAGCAGGGTGCAAGGTATGCATGTTATAGCAGGGTGTAAGGTATAGATGTTGTAGTCGGGTATAACGCATGCTGTAGCAGGGTGTAAGGTATGCATGTTGTAGTCAGGTATAAGATATGCATGATGTAGCAGGGTGTAAGGTATGCATGCTGTAGCAGGATGTAAGGTATGCATGCTGTAGCAGGGTGTAAGGTATGCATGTCATAGCAGGGTGTAAGATATGCATGGTGTAGCAGGGTGTAAGGTATGCATGCTATAGCAGGGTGTAAGGTATGCATGCTGTAGCAGGGTATAAGGTATGCATGCTGTAGCAGGGTGTAAGGTATGCATGCTATAGCAGGGTGTAAGGTATGCATGTGTTAGCAGTGTGTAAGGTATGCATGTTGTAGTCGAGTATAAGGTATGCATGCTGTAACAGGGTGTAAGGTATGCATGTTGTAGTCGGGTATAAGGTATGCATGCTGTAGCAGGGTGTAAGGTATGCATGCTGTAGCAGCATGTAAGGTATGCATGTTGTAACAGGATGTAAGGTATGCATGTTGTAGTTGGGTATAAGGTATGCATGCTGTAGCAGGGTGTAAGGTGTGCATGCTGTAGCAGGGTGTAAGGTATGCATGGTGTAGTCAGGTATAAGATATGCATGTTGTAGCAGGGTGTAAGGTATGCATGCTGTAGCAGGGTGTAAGGTATGCAATTTGCAGCAGGGTGTAAGGTATGCATGTTGTAGTTGGGTATAAGGTAATCATGCTGTAGCAGAGTGTAAGGTATGCATGTTGTATTCGGGTATAAAGTATGCATGCTGTAGCAGGGTGTAAGGCATGCATGTTTTAGCAGGGTGTAAGCTATGCATGTTGTAGTCGGGTATAAGGTTTGTATGCAGTAGCAGGGTGTAAGGTATACATGTTGTAGCAGGGTGTAAGGCATGCATGTTGTAGTCAGGTATGAGGTATGCCTGTTGTAGCAGGGTGTAAGGTATGCATGTTGTACTCAGGTATAAAGTATGCATGCTGTAGCAGGATGTAAGGTATACATGCTGCAGCAGGGCGTAAGGTATGCATGTTGTAGCAGGGATGAAGGTATGCATGTTGTACTCAGGTATAACGTATGCATGCTTTAGCAGGGTGTAAGGTATGCATGTTGTACTCAGGTATAAAGTATGCATGCTGTAGCAGGATGTAAGGTATACATGCTGTAGCAGGGCGTATGGTATGCATGTTGTAGCAGGGATGAAGGTATGCATGTTGTAGTCAGGTATAAGGTATGCATGCTTTAGCAGGGTGTAAGGTATGCATGTTGTACTCAGGTATAAAGTATGCATGCTGTAGCAGGATGTAAGGTATACATGCTGTAGCAGGGTGTAAGGTATGCATGTTGTAGCAGGGATTAAGGTATGCATGTTGTAGTCGGGTATAAGGTATGCATGCTGTAGCAGGGAGTAAGGTATGCATGTTGTAGCATGGTGTAAGGTATGCATGTTGTAGTCAGGTATAAGATATGTGTGTTGTAGCAGAGTGTAAGGTATGCATGCTGTAGCATGGTGTCAGATATGCATGTTGTAGCAGAGTATAAGGTATGCATGCTGTAACAGGTTGTCAGATGTGCATGTTGTGGCAGAGTGTAAGGTATGCATGCTGTAGCAGGGTGTAAGGTATGTATGTCATAGCAGGGCATAAGGCATGCATGTTGTAGTCTGGTGTAAGATATGCATGTTGTAGCAGGTTGTTAGGTATTTATGCTGTAGCAGTGTGTCAGATATGCATGTTGTAGCATGGTGTAAGGTATGCGTGCTGTAACAGGGTGTTAGATATGCATGTTGTAGCAGGGTGCAAGGTATGCATGTCGTAGGAGGGTGTAAGGTATGCATACTGTAGCAGGGTGTAAGGTATGCATGCTGTAGCAGGGTGTAAGGTATGCATGTTGTGTTTGAGTATAAGGTATGCATGCTGTAGCAGGGTGTAAGTTATATATGTCGTAGCAGGGTGTAAGGTATGCATGTCATAGCAGGGTGTTAGGTATGCATGCTGTAGCAGGGTGTAAAGTATGCATGTCCTAGCAGGGTGTAAGGTATGCATGTCATAGCATGGTGTAAGGCATGCATGTTGTAGTCGGGTATAAGGTATGCATGTTGTAGCAGGGTGTAAGGTGTGCATGTTGTAGGTTGGTATAAGGTATGCATGCTGTTGTCGGGTGTAAGGTATGCATGCTGTTGTGGGTGTAAGGTATGCATGTTGTAGCAGCGTGTAAGGTATGCATGTCATTGCAGGATGGAAGGTATGCATGTCGTAGCAGGGAATAAGGTATTCATGCTGTAGCCCGGTGTAAGGTATGCATGCTGTAGCAGGGAGTAAGGTATGCATGTTGTAGCAGGGTGTAAGGCATGCATATTGTTGCAGTATGTAAGGTATGCATGCTGTATCAGGGTGCAAGGTATGCATGTTGTAGCATGGTGTAAGGTATGCATGTTGTAGTCGGGTATAAGGTATGCATGCTGTAGCAGGGTGTAAGATATGCATGTTGTAGTCAGGTATAAGATATGCATGCTGTAGCATGGTGTAAGGTATGCATGCTGTAGCAGGGTGTAAGGTATGCATGTTGTAGCAGGGTGTAAGATAAGCATGTTGTAGTCAGGTATAAGGTATGCATGCTGTAGCAGGGTGTAAGGTATGCATGCTGTAGCAGGGTGTAAGGTATGCATGTCATAGCAGGGTGTAAGATATGCATGGTGTAGCAGGGTGTAAGGTATGCATGCTATAGCAGGGTGTAAGGTATGCATGCTGTAGCAGGGTATAAGGTATGCATGCTGTAGCAGGGTGTAAGGTATGCATGCTATAGCAGGGTGTAAGGTATGCATGTGTTAGCAGTGTGTAAGGTATGCATGTTGTAGTCGAGTATAAGGTATGCATGCTGTAACAGGGTGTAAGGTATGCATGTTGTAGTCGGGTATAAGGTATGCATGCTGTAGCAGGGTGTAAGGTATGCATGCTGTAGCAGCATGTAAGGTATGCATGTTGTAACAGGATGTAAGTTATGCATGTTGTAGTTGGGTATAAGGTATGCATGCTGTAGCAGGGTGTAAGGTGTGCATGATGTAGCAGGGTGTAAGGTATGCATGGTGTAGTCAGGTATAAGATATGCATGTTGTAGCAGGGTGTAAGGTATGCATGCTGTAGCAGGGTGTAAGGTATGCAATTTGCAGCAGGGTGTAAGGTATGCATGTTGTAGTCGGGTATAAGGTAATCATGCTGTAGCAGAGTGTAAGGTATGCATGTTGTATTCGGGTATAAAGTATGCATGCTGTAGCAGGGTGTAAGGTATGCATGTTTTAGCAGGGTGTAAGCTATGCATGTTGTAGTCGGGTATAAGGTATGTATGCAGTAGCAGGGTGTAAGGTATACATGTTGTAGCAGGGTGTAAGGCATGCATGTTGTAGTCAGGTATGAGGTATGCCTGTTGTAGCAGGGTGTAAGGTATGCATGTTGTACTCAGGTATAAAGTATGCATGCTGTAGCAGGATGTAAGGTATACATGCTGCAGCAGGGCGTAAGGTATGCATGTTGTAGCAGGGATGAAGGTATGCATGTTGTACTCAGGTATAAGGTATGCATGCTTTAGCAGGGTGTAAGGTATGCATGTTGTACTCAGGTATAAAGTATGCATGCTGTAGCAGGATGTAAGGTATACATGATGTAGCAGGGTGTAAGGTATGCATGTTGTAGCAGGGATTAAGGTATGCATGTTGTAGTCGGGTATAAGGTATGCATGCTGTAGCAGGGAGTAAGGTATGCATGTTGTAGCATGGTGTAAGGTATGCATGTTGTAGTCAGGTATAAGATATGTGTGTTGTAGCAGAGTGTAAGGTATGCATGCTGTAGCAGGGTGTCAGATATGCATGTTGTAGCAGAGTGTAAGGTATGCATGCTGTAGCAGGTTGTCAGATGTGCATGTTGTGGTAGAGTGTAAGGTATGCATGCTGTAGCAGGGTGTAAGGTATGTATGTCATAGCAGGGCATAAGGCATGCATGTTGTAGTCTGGTGTAAGATATGCATGTTGTAGCAGGTTGTTAGGTATTTATGCTGTAGCAGGGTGTCAGATATGCATGTTGTAGAATGGTGTAAGGTATGCATGCTGTAACAGGGTGTTAGATATGCATGTTGTAGCAGGGTGCAAGGTATGCATGTCGTAGGAGGGTGTAAGGTATGCATACTGTAGCAGGGTGTAAGGTATGCATGCTGTAGCAGGGTGTAAGGTATGCATGTTGTAGTTGAGTATAAGGTATGCATGCTGTAGCAGGGTGTAAGTTATATATGTCGTAGCAGGGTGTAAGGTATGCATGTCATAGCAGGGTGTTAGGTATGCATGCTGTAGCAGGGTGTAAAGTATGCATGTCCTAGCAGGGTGTAAGGTATGCATGTCATAGCATGGTGTAAGGCATGCATGTTGTAGTCGGGTATAAGGTATGCATGTTGTAGCAGGGTGTAAGGTGTGCATGTTGTAGGTTGGTATAAGGCATGCATGCTGTTGTCGGGTGTAAGGTATGCATGCTGTTGTGGGTGTAAGGTATGCATGTTGTAGCAGCGTGTAAGGTATGCATGTCATTGCAGGATGGAAGGTATGCATGTCGTAGCAGGGAATAAGGTATTCATGCTGTAGCCCGGTGTAAGATATGCATGCTGTAGCAGGGAGTAAGGTATGCATGTTGTAGCAGGGTGTAAGGCATGCATATTGTTGCGGTGTGTAAGGTATGCATGCTGTATCAGGGTGCAAGGTACGCATGTTGTAGCATGGTGTAAGGTATGCATGTTGTGTGGTGTATAAGGTATGCATGCTGTAGCAGGGTGTAAGATATGCATGTTGTAGTCAGGTATAAGATATGCATGCTGTAGCAGGGTGTAAGGTATGCATGCTGTAGCAGGGTGTAAGGTATGCATGTTGTAGCAGGGTGTAAGGTAAGCATGTTGTAGTCAGGTATAAGGTATGCATGCTGTAGCAGGGTGTAAGGTATGCATGCTGTAGCAGGGTGTAAGGTGTTCATCCTGTAGAAGGGTGTAAGGTATGCATGTTGTAAACGGGTATAAGGTATGCATGTTGCAGCAGGGTGTAAGGTATGCATGCTGTAGCAGGGTGTAATTTATGCATGCTGTAGCAGAGTGTAAGGTATGTAATTTGTAGCAGGGTGTAAGGTATGCATGTTGTAGTCAGGTATAAGGTATGCATGCTGTAGCAGAGTGTAAGGTATGCATGTTGTAGTCGGGTATAAGGTATGCATGCTGTAGCAGGGTGTAAGGTATGCATGTTGCAGCAGGGTGTAAGCTATGCATGTTGTAGTCACGTATAAGTTATGCATGCTGTAGCAGGGTGTAAGGTAGGCATGTTGTAGCAGGGTGCAAGGTATGCATGTTGTAGTTGGTTATAAGGTATGCATGCTGTAGCAGGGTGTGAGGTGTGTCTGCTGTAGCAGCGTGTAATGTATGCATGGTGTAGCAGGGTGCAAGGTATGCATGTTGTAGCATGGTGTAAGGTATGCATGCTGTAGCAGGGTGTAAGGTATGCATGCTGTAGCAGGGTGTTAGATATGCATGTTGTAGCAGGGCGCAAGTTATGCATGTTGTAGCAGGGTGTAAGCTATGCATGCTGTATTAGGGTGTAAGGTATGCATGTCGTAGGAGGGTGTAAGGTATGCATACTGTAGCAGGGTGTAAGGTATGCGTGCTGTAGCAGGGTGTAAGGTATGCATGTTGTAGTTGAGTATAAGGTATGCATGCTGTAGCATGGTGTAAGGTATGTATGTCGTAGCAGGGTGTAAGGTATGCATGTCATAGCAGGGTGTTACGTATGCATGCTGTAGCAGGGTGTAAAGTATGCATGTTCTAGCAGAGTGTAAGGTATGCATGTCATAGCATGGTGTAAGGTATGCATGTTGTAGTTGGGTATAAGATATGCATGCTGTAGCAGGGTGTAAGGTATGCATGTTGTGGGTTGGTATAAGGTATGCATGCTGTTGTGTTGTGTAAGGTATGCATGCTGTTCTTGAGTGTAAGGTATGCATGTTGTAGCAGGGTGTAAAGTATGCATGTCATTGCAGGGTGGATGGTATGCATGTCGTAGCAGAGAGTAAGGTATGCACGCTGTAGCCGGGTGTTAGGTATGCATGCTGTAGCAGGGTGTAAGGTATGCATGTTGTAGCAGGGTGTAAGGTATGCATGCTGTATTAGGGTGTAAGGTATGCATGCTGTATTAGGGTGTAAGGTATGCATGTTGTAGCATGGTGTAAGGTATGCATGTTGTAGTCAGGTATAAGGTATGCATGCTGTAGCAGGGTGTAAGGTATGCATATTGTAGTAGGGTGTAAGGTACGCATGTTGTAGTCAGGTATAAGGTATGCATGTTGTAGCAGGGTGTAAGGTATGCAGGGTGTAAGGTGTGCATCCTGTAGAAGGGTGTAAGGTATGCATGTTGTAGATGGGTATAAGGTATGCATGTTGCAGCAGGGTGTAAGGAATGCATGCTGTAGCAGGGTGTAATTTATGCATGCTGTAGCAGGGTGTAAGGTATGTAATTTGTAGCAGGGTGTAAGGTATGCATGTTGTAGTCGGGTATAAGGTATGCATGCTGTAGCAGAGTGTAAGGTATGCATGTTGTAGTCGGGTATAAGGTATGCATGCTGTAGCAGGGTGTAAGGTATGCATGTTGCAGGAGGGTGTAAGGTATGCATGTTGCAGCAGGATGTAAGCTATGCATGTTGTAGTCACGTATAAGGTATGCATGCTGTAGCAGGGTGTAAGGTATGCATGTTGTAGCAGGGTGCAAGGTATGCATGTTGTAGTTAGTTATAAGGTATGCATGCTGTAGCAGCGTGTGAGGTGTGCATGCTGTAGCAGGGTGTAAGGTATGCATGTTGTAGTTGGGTATAAGGTATGCATGCTGTAGCAGGGTGTAAGGTATGCATGTTGCAACAGGGTGTAAGCTATGCATGTGTTAGTCACGTATAAGGTATGCATGCTGTAGCAGGGTTTAAGGTATGCATGTTGTATCAGGGTGAAAGGTATGCATGTTGTAATTGGTTATAAGGTATGCATGCTGTACCAGGGTGTGAGATATGCATGCTGTAGCAGGGTGTAAGGAATGCATGTTGTAGCAGGGTGTAAGGTATGCATGTTGTAGTCGGGTATAAGGTATGCATGCTGTAGCAGGATGTAAGGTATGCATGTTGTAGTCAGGTATAAAGTATGCATGCTGTAGCAGGATGTAAGGTATGCATGCTGTAGCAGGATGTAAGGTATGCATGTTGTAGCAGGGTGTAGGGTGTGCATGTTGTAGTCGGGTATAAGGTATGCATGCTGTAGCAGGGTGTAAGGTATGCATGCTGTGGCGTGTAAGGTATGCATGTTGTAACAGGATGTAAGGTATGCATGTTGTAGTTGGGTATAAGGTATGCATGCTGTAGCAGGGTGTAAGGTTTGCATGCTGTAGCAGGGTGTAAGGTATGCATGGTGTAGTCAGGTATAAGATATGCATGTTGTAGCAGGGTGTTAGGTATGCATGCTGTAGCAGGGTGTAAGGTATGCAATTTGCAGCAGGGTGTAAGGTATGCATGTTGTAGTCGGGTATAAGGTAATCATGGTGTAGCAGAGTGTAAGGAATGCATGTTGTATTCGGGTATAAAGTATGCATGCTGTAGCAGGGTGTAAGGTATGCATGTTTTAGCAGGGTGTAAGCTATGCATGTTGTAGTCGGGTATAAGGTATGTATGCAGTAGCAGGGTGTAAGGTATACATGTTGTAGCACAGTGTAAGGCATGCATGTTGTAGTCAGGTATGAGGTACGCCTGTTGTAGCAGGGTGTAAGGTATGCATGTTGTACTCAGGTATAAAGTATGCATGCTGTAGCAGGATGTAAGGTATACATGCTGCAGCAGGGCGTAAGGTATGCATGTTGTAGCAGGGATGAAGGTATGCATGTTGTACTCAGGTATAATGTATGCATGCTTTAGCAGGGTGTAAGGTATGCATGTTGTACTCAGGTATAAAGTATGCATGCTGTAGCAGGATGTAAGGTATACATGCTGTAGCAGGGTGTAAGGTATGCATGTTGCAGGAGGGTGTAAGGTATGCATGTTGCAGCAGGATGTAAGCTATGCATGTTGTAGTCACGTATAAGGTATGCATGCTGTAGCAGGGTGTAAGGTATGCATGTTGTAGCAGGGTGCAAGGTATGCATGTTGTAGTTAGTTATAAGGTATGCATGCTGTAGCAGCGTGTGAGGTGTGCATGCTGTAGCAGGGTGTAAGGTATGCATGTTGTAGTTGGGTATAAGGTATGCATGCTGTAGCAGGGTGTAAGGTATGCATGTTGCAACAGGGTGTAAGCTATGCATGTGTTAGTCACATATAAGGTATGCATGCTGTAGCAGGGTTTAAGGTATGCATGTTATAGCAGGGTGAAAGGTATGCATGTTGTAATTGGTTATAAGGTATGCATGCTGTACCAGGGTGTGAGATATGCATGCTGTAGCAGGGTGTAAGGTATGCATGTTGTAGTCGGGTATAAGGTATGCATGCTGTAGCAGGATGTAAGGTATGCATGTTGTAGTCAGGTATAAAGTATGCATGCTGTAGCAGGGTGTAAGGTATGCATGCTGTAGCAGGATGTAAGGTATGCATGTTGTAGCAGGGTGTAGGGTGTGCATGTTGTAGTCGGGTATAAGGTATGCATGCTGTAGCAGGGTGTAAGGTATGCATGCTGTAGCAGCGTGTAAGGTATGCATGTTGTAACAGGATGTAAGGTATGCATGTTGTAGTTGGGTATAAGGTATGCATGCTGTAGCAGGGTGTAAGGTTTGCATGCTGTAGCAGGGTGTAAGGTATGCATGTTGTAGTCAGGTATAAGATATGCATGTTGTAGCAGGGTGTAAGGTATGCATGCTGTAGCAGGGTGTAAGGTATGCAATTTGCAGCAGGGTGTAAGGTATGCATGTTGTAGTCGGGTATAAGGTAATCATGGTGTAGCAGAGTGTAAGGAATGCATGTTGTATTCGGGTATAAAGTATGCATGCTGTAGCAGGGTGTAAGGTATGCATGTTTTAGCAAGGTGTAAGCTATGCATGTTGTAGTCGGGTATAAGGTATGTATGCAGTAGCAGGGTGTAAGGTATACATGTTGTAGCACAGTGTAAGGCATGCATGTTGTAGTCAGGTATGAGGTATGCCTGTTGTAGCAGGGTGTAAGGTATGCATGTTGTACTCAGGTATAAATTATGCATGCTGTAGCAGGATGTAAGGTATACATGCTGCAGCAGGGCGTAAGGTATGCATGTTGTAGCAGGGATGAAGGTATGCATGTTGTACTCAGGTATAATGTATGCATGCTTTAGCAGGGTGTAAGGTATGCATGTTGTACTCAAGTATAAAGTATGCATGCTGTAGCAGGATGTAAGGTATACATGCTGTAGCAGGGTGTAAGGTATGCATGTTGCAGGAGGGTGTAAGGTATGCATGTTGCAGCAGGATGTAAGCTATGCATGTTGTAGTCACGTATAAGGTATGCATGCTGTAGCAGGGTGTAAGGTATGCATGTTGTAGCAGGGTGCAAGGTATGCATGTTGTAGTTAGTTATAAGGTATGCATGCTGTAGCAGCGTGTGAGGTGTGCATGCTGTAGCAGGGTGTAAGGTATGCATGTTGTAGTTGGGTATAAGGTATGCATGCTGTAGCAGGGTGTAAGGTATGCATGTTGCAACAGGGTGTAAGCTATGCATGTGTTAGTCACGTATAAGGTATGCATGCTGTAGCAGGGTTTAAGGTATGCATGTTGTAGCAGGGTGAAAGGTATGCATGTTGTAATTGGATATAAGGTATGCATGCTGTACCAGGGTGTGAGATATGCATGCTGTAGCAGGGTGTAAGGTATGCATGTTGTAGCAGGGTGTAAGGTATGCATGTTGTAGTCGAATTATAAGGTATGCATGCTGTAGCAGGATGTAAGGTATGCATGTTGTAGTCAGGTATAAAGTATGCATGCTGTAGCAGGGTGTAAGGTATGCATGCTGTAGCAGGATGTAAGGTATGCATGTTGTAGCAGGGTGTAGGGTGTGCATGTTGTAGTCGAATTATAAGGTATGCATGCTGTAGCAGGGTGTAAGGTATGCATGCTGTAGCAGCGTGTAAGGTATGCATGTTGTAACAGGATGTAAGGTATGCATGTTGTAGTTGGGTATAAGGTATGCATGCTGTAGCAGGGTGTAAGGTTTGCATGCTGTAGCAGGGTGTAAGGTATGCATGGTGTAGTCAGGTATAAGATATGCATGTTGTAGCAGGGTGTAAGGTATGCATGCTGTAGCAGGGTGTAAGGTATGCAATTTGCAGCAGGGTGTAAGGTATGCATGTTGTAGTGGTATAAGGTAATCATGGTGTAGCAGAGTGTAAGGAATGCATGTTGTATTGAATTATAAAGTATGCATGCTGTAGCAGGGTGTAAGGTATGCATGTTTTAGCAGGGTGTAAGCTATGCATGTTGTAGTCGAATTATAAGGTATGTATGCAGTAGCAGGGTGTAAGGTATACATGTTGTAGCACAGTGTAAGGCATGCATGTTGTAGTCAGGTATGAGGTATGCCTGTTGTAGCAGGGTGTAAGGTATGCATGTTGTACTCAGGTATAAAGTATGCATGCTGTAGCAGGATGTAAGGTATACATGCTGCAGCAGGGCATAAGGTATGCATGTTGTAGCACGGATGAAGGTATGCATGTTGTACTCAGGTATAATGTATGCATGCTTTAGCAGGGTGTAAGGTATGCATGTTGTACTCAGGTATAAAGTATGCATGCTGTAGCAGGATGTAAGGTATACATGCTGTAGCAGGGCGTATGGTATGCATGTTGTAGCAGGGATGAAGGTATGCATGTTGTAGTCAGGTATAAGGTATGCATGCTTTAGCAGGGTGTAAGGTATGCATGTTGTACTCAAGTATAAAGTATGCATGCTGTAGCAGGATGTAAGGTATACATGCTGTAGCAGGGTGTAAGGTATGCATGTTGTACGGATTAAAGGTATGCATGTTGTAGTCGGGTATAAGGTATGCATGCTGTAGCAGGGAGTAAGGTATGCATGTTGTAGCATGGTGTAAGGTATGCACGTTGTAGTCAGGTATAAGATATGTGTTGTAGCAGAGTGTAAGGTATGCATGCTGTAGCAGGGTGTCAGATATGCATGTTGTAGCAGAGTGTAAGGTATGCATGCTGTAACAGGTTGTCAGATGTGCATGTTGTGGCAGAGTGTAAGGTATGCATGCTGTAGCAGGGTGTAAGGTATGCATGTCATAGCAGGGCACAAGGCATGCATGTTGTAGTCTGGTGTAAGATATGCATGCTGTAGCATGTTGTTAGGTATTTATGCTGTAGCAGGGTGTCAGATATGCATGTTGTAGCATGGTGTAAGGTATGCAAGCTGTAACAGGGTGTTAGATATGCATGTTGTAGCAGGGTGCAAGGTATGCATGTCGTAGGAGGGTGTAAGGTATGCATACTGTAGCAGGGTGTAAGGTATGCATGCTGTAGCAGGGTGTAAGGTATGCATGTTGTAGTTGAGTATAAGGTATGCATGCTGTAGCAGGGTGTAAGTTATATATGTCGTAGCAGGGTGTAAGGTATGCATGTCATAGCAGGGTGTTAGGTATACATGCTGTAGCAGGGTCTAAAGTATGCATGTCCTAGCAGGGTGTAAGGTATGCATGTCATAGCATGGTGTAAGGCATGCATGTTGTAATCGGGTATAAGCTATGCATGCTGTAGCAGGGTGTAAGGTGTGCATGTTGTAGGCTGGTATAAGGTATGCATGCTGTTGTCGGGTGTAAGGTATGCATGCTGTTGTGGGTGTAAGGTATGCATGTTGTAGCAGCGTGTAAGGTATGCATGTCATTGCAGGATGGAAGGTATGCATGTCGTAGCAGGGAATAAGGTATTCATGCTGTAGCCCGGTGTAAGGTATGCATGCTGTAGCAGGGAGTAAGGTATGCATGTTGTAGCAGGGTGTAAGGCATGCATGTTGTTGCAGGGTGTAAGGTATGCATGCTGTATCAGGGTGCAAGGTATGCATGTTGTAGCATGGTGTAAGGTATGCATGTTGTAGTCGGGTATAAGGTATGCATGCTGTAGCAGGGTGTAAGATATGCATGTTGTAGTCAGGTATAAGGTATGCATGCTGTAGCAGGGTGTAAGGTATGCATGCTGTAGCAGGGTGTAAGGTATGCATGTTGTAGCAGGGTGTAAGGTAAGCATGTTGTAGTCAGGTATAAGGTATGCATGCTGTAGCAGGGTGTAAGGTATGCATGCTGTAGCAGGGTGTAAGGTGTTCATCCTGTAGAAGGGTGTAAGGTATGCATGTTGTAGACGGGTATAAGGTATGCATGTTGAAGCAGCGTGTAAGGTATGCATGCTGTAGCAGGGTGTTATTTATGCATGCTGTTGCAGGGTGTAAGGTATGTAATTTGTAGCAGGGTGTAAGGTATGCATGTTGTAGTCAGGTATAAGGTATGCATGCTGTAGCAGAGTGTAAGGTATGCATGTTGTAGTCGAATTATAAGGTATGCATGCTGTAGCAGGGTGTAAGGTATGCATGTTGCAGCAGGGTGTAAGCTATGCATGTTGTAGTCACGTATAAGGTATGCATGCTGTAGCAGGGTGTAAGGTAGGCATGTTGTAGCAGGGTGCAAGGTATGCATGTTGTATTTGGTTATAAGGTATGCATGCTGTAGCAGGGTGTGAGGTGTGCGTGCTGTAGCAGCGTGTAAGGTATGCATGGTGTAGCAGGGTGTAAGGTATGCATGTTGTAGCATGGTGTAAGGTATGCATGCTGTAGCAGGGTGTAAGGTATGCATGCTGTAGCAGGGTGTTAGATATGCATGTTGTAGCAGGGTGCAAGTTATGCATGTTGTAGCAGGGTGTAAGCTATGCATGCTGTATTAGGGTGTAAGGTATGCATGTCGTAGGAGGGTGTAAGGTATGCATACTGTAGCAGGGTGTAAGGTATGCATGCTGTAGCAGGGTGTAAGGTATGCATGTTGTAGTTGAGTATAAGGTATGCATGCTGTAGCAGGGTGTAAGGTATGTATGTCGTAGCAGGGTGTAAGGTATGCATGTCATAGCAGGGTGTTAGGTATGCATGCTGTAGCAGGGTGTAAAGTATGCATGTTCTAGCAGGGTGTAAGGTATGCATATCATAGCATGGTGTAAGGTATGCATGTTGTAGTCGGGTATAAGATATGCATGCTGTAGCAGGGTGTAAGGTATGCATGTTGTGGGTTGGTATAAGGTATGCATGCTGTTGTGTTGTGTAAGGTATGCATGCTGTTGCGGGTGTAAGGTATGCATGTTGTAGCAGGGTGTAAAGTATGCATGTCATTGCAGGGTGGATGGTATGCATGTCGTAGCAGGGAGTAAGGTATGCATGCTGTAGCCAGGTGTAAGGTATGCATGCTGTAGCAGGGTGTAAGGTATGCATGTTGTAGCAGGGTGTAAGGTATGCAGGGTGTAAGGTGTGCATCCTGTAGAAGGGTGTAAGGTATGCATGTTGTAGATGGGTATAAGGTATGCATGTTGCAGCAGGGTGTAAGGTATTCATGCTGTAGCAGGGTGTAAGTTATGCATGCTGTAGCAGGGTGTAAGGTATGCAATTTGTAGCAGGGTGTAAGGTATGCATGTTGTTGTCGGGTATAAGATATGCATGTTGTAGCAGGGTGTAAGGTATGCATGCTGTAGCAGGGTGTAAGGTATGCATGGTGTAGTCAGGTATAAGATATGCATGTTGTAGCAGGGTGTAAGGTATGCATGCTGTAGCAGGGTGTAAGGTTTGCATGCTGTAGCAGGGTGTAAGGTATGCATGGTGTAGTCAGGTATAAGATATGCATGTTGTAGCAGGGTGTAAGGTATGCATGCTGTAGCAGGGTGTAAGGTATGCAATTTGTAGCAGGGTGTAAGGTATGCATGTTGTTGTCGGGTATAAGGTCTGCATGCTGTAGCAGAGTGTAAGGTATGCATGTTGTAGTCGGGTATAAGGTATGCTTGCTGTAGCAGGGTGTAAGGTATGCATGTTGCAGGAGGGTGTAAGGTATGCATGTTGCAGCAGGATGTAAGCTATGCATGTTGTAGTCACGTATAAGGTATGCATGCTGTAGCAGCGTGTGAGGTGTGCATGCTGTAGCAGGGTGTAAGGTATGCATGTTGTAGTTGGGTATAAGGTATGCATGCTGTAGCAGGGTGTAAGGTATGCATGTTGCAACAGGGTGTAAGCTATGCATGTGTTAGTCACGTATAAGGTATGCATGCTGTAGCAGGGTTTAAGGTATGCATGTTGTAGCAGGGTGAAAGGTATGCATGTTGTAATTGTTTATAAGGTATGCATGCTGTACCAGGGTGTGAGATATGCATGCTGTAGCAGGGTGTAAGGTATGCATGTTGTAGCAGGGTGTAAGGTATGCATGTTGTAGTCGGGTATAAGGTATGCATGCTGTAGCAGGATGTAAGCTATGCATGTTGTAGTCAGGTATAAAGTATGCATGCTGTAGCAGGGTGTAAGGTATGCATGCTGTAGCAGGATGTAAGGTATGCATGTTGTAGCAGGGTGTAGGGTGTGCATGTTGTAGTCGGGTATAAGGTATGCATGCTGTAGCAGGGTGTAAGGTATGCATGCTGTAGCAGCGTGTAAGGTATGCATGTTGTAACAGGATGTAAGGTATGCATGTTGTAGTTGGGTATAAGGTATGCATGCTGTAGCAGGGTGTAAGGTTTGCATGCTGTAGCAGGGTGTAAGGTATGCATGGTGTAGTCAGGTATAAGATATGCATGTTGTAGCAGGGTGTAAGGTATGCATGCTGTAGCAGGGTGTAAGGTATGCAATTTGCAGCAGGGTGTAAGGTATGCATGTTGTAGTCGGGTATAAGGTAATCATGGTGTAGCAGAGTGTAAGGAATGCATGTTGTATTCGGGTATAAACTATGCATGCTGTAGCAGGGTGTAAGGTATGCATGTTTTAGCAGGGTGTAAGCTATGCATGTTGTAGTCGGGTATAAGGTATGTATGCAGTAGCAGGGTGTAAGGTATACATGTTGTAGCACAGTGTAAGGCATGCATGTTGTAGTCAGGTATGAGGTATGCCTGTTGTAGCAGGGTGTAAGGTATGCATGTTGTACTCAGGTATAAAGTATGCATGCTGTAGCAGGATGTAAGGTATACATGCTGCAGCAGGGCATAAGGTATGCATGTTGTAGCACGGATGAAGGTATGCATGTTGTACTCAGGTATAATGTATGCATGCTTTAGCAGGGTGTAAGGTATGCATGTTGTACTCAGGTATAAAGTATGCATGCTGTAGCAGGATGTAAGGTATACATGCTGTAGCAGGGCGTATGGTATGCATGTTGTAGCAGGGATGAAGGTATGCATGTTGTAGTCAGGTATAAGGTATGCATGCTTTAGCAGGGTGTAAGGTATGCATGTTGTACTCAAGTATAAAGTATGCATGCTGTAGCAGGATGTAAGGTATACATGCTGTAGCAGGGTGTAAGGTATGCATGTTGTAGCACGGATTAAGGTATGCATGTTGTAGTCGGGTATAAGGTATGCATGCTGTAGCAGGGAGTAAGGTATGCATGTTGTAGCATGGTGTAAGGTATGCACGTTGTAGTCAGGTATAAGATATGTGTGTTGTAGCAGAGTGTAAGGTATGCATGCTGTAGCAGGGTGTCAGATATGCATGTTGTAGCAGAGTGTAAGGTATGCATGCTGTAACAGGTTGTCAGATGTGCATGTTGTGGCAGAGTGTAAGGTATGCATGCTGTAGCAGGGTGTAAGGTATGCATGTCATAGCAGGGCACAAGGCATGCATGTTGTAGTCTGGTGTAAGATATGCATGCTGTAGCATGTTGTTAGGTATTTATGCTGTAGCAGGGTGTCAGATATGCATGTTGTAGCATGGTGTAAGGTATGCAAGCTGTAACAGGGTGTTAGATATGCATGTTGTAGCAGGGTGCAAGGTATGCATGTCGTAGGAGGGTGTAAGGTATGCATACTGTAGCAGGGTGTAAGGTATGCATGCTGTAGCAGGGTGTAAGGTATGCATGTTGTAGTTGAGTATAAGGTATGCATGCTGTAGCAGGGTGTAAGTTATATATGTCGTAGCAGGGTGTAAGGTATGCATGTCATAGCAGGGTGTTAGGTATACATGCTGTAGCAGGGTCTAAAGTATGCATGTCCTAGCAGGGTGTAAGGTATGCATGTCATAGCATGGTGTAAGGCATGCATGTTGTAGTCGGGTATAAGCTATGCATGCTGTAGCAGGGTGTAAGGTGTGCATGTTGTAGGCTGGTATAAGGTATGCATGCTGTTGTCGGGTGTAAGGTATGCATGCTGTTGTGGGTGTAAGGTATGCATGTTGTAGCAGCGTGTAAGGTATGCATGTCATTGCAGGATGGAAGGTATGCATGTCGTAGCAGGGAATAAGGTATTCATGCTGTAGCCCGGTGTAAGGTATGCATGCTGTAGCAGGGAGTAAGGTATGCATGTTGTAGCAGGGTGTAAGGCATGCATGTTGTTGCAGGGTGTAAGGTATGCATGCTGTATCAGGGTGCAAGGTATGCATGTTGTAGCATGGTGTAAGGTATGCATGTTGTAGTCGGGTATAAGGTATGCATGCTGTAGCAGGGTGTAAGATATGCATGTTGTAGTCAGGTATAAGGTATGCATGCTGTAGCAGGGTGTAAGGTATGCATGCTGTAGCAGGGTGTAAGGTATGCATGTTGTAGCAGGGTGTAAGGTAAGCATGTTGTAGTCAGGTATAAGGTATGCATGCTGTAGCAGGGTGTAAGGTATGCATGCTGTAGCAGGGTGTAAGGTGTTCATCCTGTAGAAGGGTGTAAGGTATGCATGTTGTAGACGGGTATAAGGTATGCATGTTGAAGCAGCGTGTAAGGTATGCATGCTGTAGCAGGGTGTTATTTATGCATGCTGTTGCAGGGTGTAAGGTATGTAATTTGTAGCAGGGTGTAAGGTATGCATGTTGTAGTCAGGTATAAGGTATGCATGCTGTAGCAGAGTGTAAGGTATGCATGTTGTAGTCGGGTATAAGGTATGCATGCTGTAGCAGGGTGTAAGGTATGCATGTTGCAGCAGGGTGTAAGCTATGCATGTTGTAGTCACGTATAAGGTATGCATGCTGTAGCAGGGTGTAAGGTAGGCATGTTGTAGCAGGGTGCAAGGTATGCATGTTGTATTTGGTTATAAGGTATGCATGCTGTAGCAGGGTGTGAGGTGTGCGTGCTGTAGCAGCGTGTAAGGTATGCATGGTGTAGCAGGGTGTAAGGTATGCATGTTGTAGCATGGTGTAAGGTATGCATGCTGTAGCAGGGTGTAAGGTATGCATGCTGTAGCAGGGTGTTAGATATGCATGTTGTAGCAGGGTGCAAGTTATGCATGTTGTAGCAGGGTGTAAGCTATGCATGCTGTATTAGGGTGTAAGGTATGCATGTCGTAGGAGGGTGTAAGGTATGCATACTGTAGCAGGGTGTCAGGTATGCATGCTGTAGCAGGGTGTAAGGTATGCATGTTGTAGTTGAGTATAAGGTATGCATGCTGTAGCAGGGTGTAAGGTATGTATGTCGTAGCAGGGTGTAAGGTATGCATGTCATAGCAGGGTGTTAGGTATGCATGCTGTAGCAGGGTGTAAAGTATGCATGTTCTAGCAGGGTGTAAGGTATGCATGTCATAGCATGGTGTAAGGTATGCATGTTGTAGTCGGGTATAAGATATGCATGCTGTAGCAGGGTGTAAGGTATGCATGTTGTGGGTTGGTATAAGGTATGCATGCTGTTGTGTTGTGTAAGGTATGCATGCTGTTGCGGGTGTAAGGTATGCATGTTGTAGCAGGGTGTAAAGTATGCATGTCATTGCAGGGTGGATGGTATGCATGTCGTAGCAGGGAGTAAGGTATGCATGCTGTAGCCAGGTGTAAGGTATGCATGCTGTAGCAGGGTGTAAGGTATGCATGTTGTAGCAGGGTGTAAGGTATGCAGGGTGTAAGGTGTGCATCCTGTAGAAGGGTGTAAGGTATGCATGTTGTAGATGGGTATAAGGTATGCATGTTGCAGCAGGGTGTAAGGTATTCATGCTGTAGCAGGGTGTAAGTTATGCATGCTGTAGCAGGGTGTAAGGTATGTAATTTGTAGCAGGGTGTAAGGTATGCATGTTGTTGTCGGGTATAAGGTCTGCATGCTGTAGCAGAGTGTAAGGTATGCATGTTGTAGTCGGGTATAAGGTATGCTTGCTGTAGCAGGGTGTAAGATATGCATGTTGCAGGAGGGTGTAAGGTATGCATGTTGCAGCAGGATGTAAGCTATGCATGTTGTAGTCACGTATAAGGTATGCATGCTGTAGCAGCGTGTGAGGTGTGCATGCTGTAGCAGGGTGTAAGGTATGCATGTTGTAGTTGGGTATAAGGTA
Organism: Protopterus annectens; assembly: GCF_019279795.1. Classification (NCBI taxonomy): domain Eukaryota; kingdom Metazoa; phylum Chordata; order Ceratodontiformes; family Protopteridae; genus Protopterus; species Protopterus annectens. Next base: position 856,231,359 of record NC_056746.1, on the reverse strand, counting down.
TGCATGCTGTAGCAGGGTGTAAGGTATGCATGTTGCAACAGGGTGTAAGCTATGCATGTGTTAGTCACGTATAAGGTATGCATGCTGTAGCAGGGTTTAAGGTATGCATGTTGTAGCAGGGTGAAAGGTATGCATGTTGTAATTGTTTATAAGGTATGCATGCTGTACCAGGGTGTGAGATATGCATGCTGTAGCAGGGTGTAAGGTATGCATGTTGTAGCAGGGTGTAAGGTATGCATGTTGTAGTCGGGTATAAGGTATGCATGCTGTAGCAGGATGTAAGCTATGCATGTTGTAGTCAGGTATAAAGTATCCATGCTGTAGCAGGGTGTAAGGTATGCATGCTGTAGCAGGATGTAAGGTATGCATGTTGTAGCAGGGTGTAGGGTGTGCATGTTGTAGTCGGGTATAAGGTATGCATGTTGTAGTCGGGTATAAGGTATGCATGCTGTAGAAGTGTGTAAGGTATACATGTTGTAGTTGGGTAGAAGGTATGCATACTGTAACAGGGTGTAAGGTATGCCTGCTGTAGCAGGGTGTAAGCTATGCATGCTGTAGCAGGGTGTAAGGTATGCATGTTATAGTCGGGTGTACGATATGCATGCTGTAGCAGGGTATAAGGTATGCATGTTGTTGCAGGGTGTAAGGTACGCATGTTGTAGTCGGGTATAAGGTATGAATGCTGTAGCAGGGTGTAAGGTGTGCATGCTGTAGCGGAGTGTAAGGTATGCATGCTGTAGCAGGGTGTAAAGCTCCTCATAACAGTGTCACAAAGTACTGTTACCTAATTACGTCTGTGTCATGATGATTCAGTAACAGGGCATAAAATACCATTTGTATATTCTGTCTCAGAGGAATTTGAAAAATAACTTGGTGTCAACAATCTGAATGCAATCCTATGTTTAGAAAACAATCCAGTTACTATGACCTTCTCTGTTTTTTGTTGTTGTTTCTACTATGTGGGTCTATACAGAGTTATCAATGCAAAATTACACTGAGATTCAATATACATGATGAGCCAATGAACGTCAGGCCACCAAATGTGAACAAAGACAAATAAGCCAAGTATTCCCCTCTGCATCTTCCACATGAGGGGCTTGACCTCCATACCTCACCTTTCTAAATGTAGAAATTCTGAGGCTGTACAACACTGGTGATGATCAGAAATGTTCTTATCCCCATTTTTACATATTCTGTCTAATATACTCTCTAACTAACTTTACAATTCCACCAATGTGAGGAACTGAATATATATATATATATATATATATATATATATATATATATATATATATATATATATCACTATGTACTACCAATCATTAGCAGACCGGAGTTCCACTGTGGCGACCCCTAACCGGGAAAAGCCGAAAGACACAAACAAACAAATACTCTCTAATATATATATATATCACTATGTACTCCCAAGTGGCATTGCATCACAAACAAAAGAACAAGAAACAGGCAATCAAAAAAATTACCTTTTTGCATCAAGTTTGTGGCATTAATTTAAACTCAAAATATATTTAAGTAAGACAGAAAAGAAGGCATGAGCCATGCTAATATGCACTACTTCTGCTTTGTAAAGAATGCTGCTCCAACTTGTGAATGGCTATTGTTTCAGGGTGTGTCTGAAAAGCATGTGTTTTTTTAAACAAGCTGAAACCTGAAGAAGCTTGCTCATTTGACTGAACACAAATCAGCCTGGAACTATCTAATGACCAAAACAGTAATTTTTAAACAGTTTTAATGCCTTGAATTTGACTTTGGTTCCTTGACACTGCTAATTACAGTTCCTATAAAGCTATATTATAAAAGGAAACAGGGGCAAGAGTAGAGATTTCTACTGTAAAAGATGATTCCTGAGCACTTTGTTACTACAAAGGCCTTAGTCTAAGTAAACTAGGGACTTTGAATTTAATGTGACACATTACCATAATTTAGTTTATAATTTAATATTTTTAGAGCTAAAGGGAAACATGTTTTATATATATATATATATATATATATATATATATATATATATATATACATATATACATATATATATATATATATATATATATGTATATATATATATATATATATATATATATATAAAATGCATATTGGTAAATATATGGTTTTACTTCAGTAACTGCAACGTGATTCTTGTAGGGCAGTGTACACAGTACCCCAGGGAATTCCTATGAAGTCTATGTTATATCAGTAAGGAAGAAGAGACTGTATCTCAGGGACAGCTTTGGTGTGTAAAGTTGTTGTTTCTTTCGGCTTATCCTGGTTAGTGGTCGCCACAGTGGAACTCCGGTCCGCTAATGTTTAGTTGTGGATTTTTACGTGCTGAGTTACCGGCCCTGACGCACAACCTTCAACGAAGGCCCGCCCATTCACGCATGCCTCCACACAGAAGACGCTCTAACTGAGAATCGAACGCGACAACATCTTGGTGTGTAAAGTATGCTTGCTTATGACCCAAAGGGTTCACAAAAAAAAGAATAACTTCTAGCAAGTTGAATACAAGAGCCAATGAATATATAAAAATAAAGAATAAAGATTAAGTTTTGAACAAAGGTCTTAGTGGCCTGAGTTGGAGGTAGTTGAGATGAATGAAAGAGATTCCCTCCACTCCAAAAAAAGTAATGGTTTAAGTTTTTAAATTAAAACCATTCAAAGTAACTCTCTCTCTTTTTCTCTATATGACTATAGCTGCTTTGGTTGACATTTGCATTAGTCGATGTCTCAGTCATACATCACAATATGTCGGATGTTGACCCACTACTACAGATGCAAAATGCAGAACAAAAAGCATTAAAAAGCATTATTTTTTGCTGGAGAGTGAGCCCTCATTGTGCCGGTCTATATTATTTCTTCGAATGGCTATTCATCAATTAGCCATTTGTCAAATACTTATTTATCAATGCCGCTCTTCAGTGAATTGTGGATTTTCACTAGGGCAAACCAGTGGTTGGCCACCATCTGGAATTTGCCCTTTCCTCACTGTAGTGCAATCTCGGAGTTGGCATATTTAGTTGGGAGGGTGTGGGGGGCAATGCCCCCTGCATTGGCAGGTGTGGAGGCCATAGCCCCCTACCTTGGCAGGTTTTACATTTTATTTTATTTTTGCAGTCGCTCAGTTGACCAACCTCTTGTTTGCCCTACTTAAAATTTGCAATTCAATAAAGAGCAGTTTCACTAAATAGCTGTTTGATGAATGACCATTCAATGAAATAACATAGACTCCACTGCTCCTGCACACCCCTGCTAATTATACATACGCTAACTCTGAGATTCAAAATTGTGGAAAGGGAATATTTCCAAACACATAGAATACTGAGAATTGTGTGATCATCCACACCTGTTGATCATCTGTTTAGTTGACCAAAAGAACATATGTGTGCTTATACAAATATTTATATCTATCTATATCTCTGTCTATATATGTCTATACATATCTATCTGTCTATATATACCTATTTAGCTATATATATATATATATATATATATATATATATATATATATATATATATATATATATATATATATATATATATATATATATATATATATATATATATATATACTACATGCACACCACACACACAGACACACAGACACACAGACCCACACACACACACACACACGCACGCACGCACACACACGCACGCACACACACACACACACACACACACACACACACACACACACACACACACACACACACACACACACACATATATATAGTGTGTATGTGTGTCTGCATATGCCTGTGCCTGTCTATGCACATCATCACTTATTTGTTTAACAAAATGTAAACCTTTAAACAATAAATACACATACTCATTTTTGCATTTTTCATCACTTCATTCCATTTATATTGTTTTAAAATAATCTACAATTTTTGCCTTATTTATTACACACATTTATCTTTTGACATGTGCATGCAATGACATCCTTTGTATATTCCCACTACCTTTCTGAATGAAGGAAAAAATCAAACATGCTCACTTGTCCCTTGTAAATTATAATGATTTTTTTAAACAAGCTTAGCTGTTCTTAAATGAAGTCTCGGAACCTCCCTTTGAGTTTTTTTTGCTAGTCATGGCTTCCATGTATTTTGTACCATGATAGCTATGTGTTATCAGTAAATTCATCTGTTGAACTTTTCTCAGTTTAAATATCAAAACATAATCTGTTTTAGTCCTATTGCCTCCACACATATGACAATATTACTTTCTTACTAACCTTAACATTCGTATAGTAATATTAAATTAACCTACTGATAATGCACCTCTTTGTATGTCAACATGCCATTTTTATTATTCCATGATTCCTGTCTCATCTAACTTCTCTGGAGACCTATATGTATATATATTAATTAATCTTACTACAGTATTATTCCATATACCATAAATAGTAACATTATTGTTTTTTGCAATACTGAAATTTTTTGCACCTGAATCCTTTGAAAATAAAACGGTCACATCATCCTCTTCCTCAGGTCTACAAGAAATAATACTTAACCCTTATTTCGTTCATTTTTTTTGCTCTTTTCACTACCTGTTCATCATAAAAATCTATTTCTTGCAAAAAGTAATCTGCCTTTCATTTTTCATTAATCCATTAATTCTTTAATTACCCACATAATCCACTGTAGGGTAATGAAGAGTCAGAGCCTATCCCAGTACTCAGCAGGTGCAGATGGAGAAGTTCATGTGGAATTATGAGTAAATCCACTGATGGACACAACCGCACATACACACACACACACACACACACACACACACACACACACACACACACACACACACACACACGCACACACGTGCGCACACACACAGACACACACACGCCCACACACGCACACACACACACGCACAGAGACACACGCAAGCACGCACACACACATGCACACACACACACACACACACACACACACACACACACACACAAGCACATGCACAGACACGCACGCGCGCACACACTCGCATCACACACATGCACACACATACGTGCACACACATGCACACACACGCGTGCGCATATGCGTGCACACACAGACACATGCATGCACACGCACGCACACACAAGCACACACACACACACTTACACACACACGCTGACACACACACACAAACACTCACAGACACACACACACACACACACACACACACACACACACACACACACACAAACACACACACAGACACACAACACACACACACACGCACACACTTGCGCACAGAGACACACGCAAGCATGCACACACACGTGCACATACACACATACACACACACACACACACACACACACACACACACACACACACACACACACACACAAGCACAGACACGCACGCGCGCACACACTCGCATGCACACACATGCACCCAAACATAATATACACACACACACACACACACACACACACACACACACACACACACACACACACACACACACACACACAAACAGATGCACACATGCACACACATACGTGCACACACATGCACACACATGCACACACATGTGTGCGCGCATACACACACACAGACACACGCATGCACACACGTGCGCCCACACATAATATACACACACACACACACACACACACACACACACACACACACACACACACACACACACACACACACACACACACACGCTGACACACACACAGAAACACTCACATACACAAACACACACACACACACACACACACACACACACACACACACACACACACACACACACACACACACACACACATTCATTTATGACTCGACCTTGGGATATGAGTGGAAATCTGAGTACCAAGCAAAAACCCAGGGGAGAGAGAAGGGAAGACATACATATGCCACACAGAAGGCAACCCATCTAAGGACTGAACTGGAAGATAGAACAAAGTAAGGTAGCAGTATGAACCACTGTTCCAGTGTGCCTTGGCTCATTAAACAAAGATCTCTAATGTTACATTTTATGCTAGTCACATTTAAAGTACTGTACTTACTTTTGCAGACATTTTTCTACGCATAGGGTTATATATATATATATATATATATATATATATATATATATATATATATATATACATATATATATATATATATATATATATATATATATATATATATATATTTATATGGGTCTTCTACGTTAGACCGACAGTACACAACACCGACACCCACAACACCGCCACCACAAGAACGAAACCGCAAAAACACGAAAGTTCACATGCCTGACAAACCTCAATCCCTACAGTTAACAAAACAAAACGTTCGCTGTTCCACACAACACACACACAACGCAAGCACACCAACAACCTAAAAACCTACACTACACCTTACACACAGCTATCTATGCACTAACCTTAACCCAAACCCTAACCCTAAGGTCTTTCACTATCGCACACTTACCTTACCTGCACCCTAACCCTAACTCACTTAATCAGCCCCTAACCCTCAAGTCCCTCACTATCGCACACTTACCTTACACGCACCCTAACCCTGAATCCCTCACTATCGCACACACACCTTACCTGCACCCTAACCCTAAATCTCTCACTATATCACACTTACCTTACATGTATCCTAACCCTAAATCCCTCACTATCACACACACACCTTACATGCACCCTAACCCTAAATCCCTCACTATTGCACACTTACTGAGTTGCTTTACACGTTTTCCATGTCGGTGTTTTCACTGTTGGGATTACAAGTTGTCGGTTATCTGCTCCGTTGGTCTTCTGGCATCAGTGATGTGATTGTCGATCTTCCGAGCTTTCAGTCCAATGTAGGGAACCCATTTATATACATATATATATATATATATATATATATATATATATATATATATATATATATGTGTGTGTGTGTGTACTTCAAATGATTGAAGTTGCAGAACATTGAACCACACATCATCAAGAATGAGATGATTGATGTTCTACAACACTGAACATTAAAGTAGAATAAATTAAAAAAGATAGGGGAGCATGGACCCCTGCACCCCCCACACCCCCTGCTACTGAAATATACCAACTCCGAGATCACACTACAATGAAGACAATGGTAAATTTCCCATTCTATGCTGTACTGTACCATTCTTTTCACTGTAGTGTGATCTCAGAGTTGGTATATTTAAGTAGAAGGGTATGGGGGGATGCAGTGGGGCTTGCCCCCTTCAAAAATGTGAAACAAAAAGTTTTCACTCATTTATTTATTTATTTATTTTTGGGTTTGATATTGCAGAACTTTGATTCTCTGGTCTGTGATGATCAGAGGTTCGTTGTTCTGCAATTTCGATACTCGGAAGGGAACCATATATATATATATATATATATATATATATATATATATATATATATATATATATATATATATATATATATATATATATGTGTGTGTGTGTGTGTGTGTATATGTGTGTGTATATATATATATATATATATATATATATATATACATATATATATATATATATATATATATATATATATATATATATATATATATATATATATATATATATATATATGTATATACACACACACACACACACACACACACACACGCACATATATATATAATATATATATAGATATACATACATATATATATATATATATATATATATTCCTTTTTTGTATGGCACTTCCATGATTTTCTGTATCATCTTTACCTTCCTCTGTCTACCTTTTTCACCTTACAGAGAAGGAAATTTATTAAATATCTCACCTGTTCTTCCTGTTTTCAATTTATACATTTTTCTGTCAGAGTACCTTCTACATCTATTTTCTTAACCTTTTTTTTCAGTTTTCCCTTTTATGTTCTGTACAGATGTATATATTAGTGTTATTACTTTGTAGGTCATTTACAGTAATTAAATTTATATTTTTCAGCTTCTTTCTTTATCATAACATCTCCCTCCACTGCATCATTTTGTATTATTGTCTCTTCTTCCATCTTTCAAGCTTATTTCTTCCTGCAGATGTTTTCCATAAATTCAGAAGCAACTTAGTCCTACAGCCTCCACTCATATGATAATACATATTTACTAAACCAAATTGTTTTATAAATTCCCTATGGTTTCTGCATCTGTCTATAAACCATAACCTCTTCATAGCAATATTAAAATGAAGCAACTTATCTTGGTTACTGTGCTTTAGTAACATTAGTTAGTTTAATTAATTAGTTAATTAATTAGTCTGCTAATGAGTCCCCAACTCTCCAAAGACCAGATCTTTCACTTTTTCACACAGAGCACTTATGTGACCATACATACTAGATTTAAAGCAGGTTTTAACTTTCCCTTTGTTAAGAAAATAGAACTATTTATGTCTTTCCCAAAATATTCTAGGCAGCTGCCTGCATTTTATTCTACTAAATCCATAACCATATTCAGCACTGATTGTGGCTCTGATAAGACAGAGAAATGTCTATTTAACCATACTGTAATGTTATTTATTTATTCATTCATTTTGCTTTTAAATTGTAGTAGCTGTTTTATTAATGGCTTTAGTATTTGGAAGGAAGTAAGAAAATTGTGGCTCTTTGGGATTATTGAAATCAAACATTTTCCAGAGGTTGCTGTTTTATTTAATGGTTGTGGCACTTGAAAGGAAGTAAGAAAATTGTGGCTCTTTGGGGTTATTGAAATCAAACACAGAAAAACACTAGAAGGTAGAAGTTATGGACGTGAAATACCTGAAATGGGTGATAGGATGCACACTGTGGGACACCTGAAGAAATGAGAACATCAGAGCAGAAGCCTGAGTAGCTCCAATTGCAGAGAGAAGATGAAAGAGAATGGATTATGGTGGTTCAGGCACATGTATAGGAAAGCAGTAGACAATCTGGTGAAGAATATTTGGGATGGACAGCAAGAAGAACTGAGGGCATCCAGCAAAGAGACAGATGGATTGTATGAGACAAGACCTGCGACAGCTAGGCATGAGTGTTGAAGAAGGTAGGAGAGTGGCATTGAATCAAGAGAGAAGGTCACAGTTGATGTGACACTCTGAACCCATGTAGAAAAATAGGAAAAAAGGAGGTTGATGATGACTGATTTATCAGACTGCTCACAGATAAAGGTGAAATAAAAAAGTTGATGGCCTGTTGCCTGTTCACCCTTTCTTGAATGTTTTAAGAGAGCTATCTAGTAGAGGCAGGGTTCAGGTCTCCAGTATTTATGTTCTAAAAGCAGTGTATACAAGACATTTTTATGTGTGGTGTGGGAGGTGTGGAAGCAGTCCTGCTTTTACCCTGTTTAGCTTCATTACAGAGAGAGTGTGTGCTCTTCTGGATGCAGTAGAGGCAGGGCAAATAAGAACTGAAAAAAGATGATCTGCTCAGTGACTCTAAGCTGCTACTATCGGACTCTTATACCCCAAAGTCATGGCCATGACTAGCTTGCGATTGAGAAGCAATCAGTTTTAAATGGGCAGTGGATCAAGCTCATCTGTGGTCTGGTTAGGACCAAAACAAATAAAACAACTTTTTGTGATGCCAGAGATATATGGGTAAATTTTTAAGACGTACACTCAAATATTTAATAACAGTTGAGAGGAAAGAAATGTCTGGGCTGTTAGTGTAATTAAAATTCCACTGTTTGGTATCTGGATTGTGTATTAAAAAAGCTTTTCATATAGAAAATAATGACTTATGAGAAATGTGGAGGTGCTGCGATGATCCACTGGTAGATTTTAAATCATTTGAAGTAAGAGATGACAATGACAGCTTCAGAAGCTTATAAGTGATACAGTGAAACATGCACAACAAATTAAGGGGAACAGCCACCATGCACTTTCTGAAGATAAAGAGATAGAGATACTGGTGTACTGTTAGTGGAAATTAAACAAAAAATGACATTTTTTAGGATTATCACTAATTTGGAAGTATTAGTTTCAATATTAGCGTTAGTGGTGAATAATCAATACTAGGGGACTACTCCACTTTACGAAGAGTAAAGTGAGTACTGGAGGTGAGGAACATGGAGATTCTGTGGCAGGCGTGAAGCATCGAGTGAGCTGTTTGCTTTATGTTGTCAGTATGAAGCAAGAAGGAAGGGTAGACCTCAATGTGATTTCAAGTTCTCTGTAACTATTGGATGACATGCAATATTGACCTATGGGTGAAGAAACTGCCCTTTTATTGGTTGTTGATTTTCCTGTTGCAGTGGTATCAAATAACATGTTTTTTGTTTTTGAGAAACTAACGTTTTGGTCTTCGGTTTTTGAACTGGTAAAAGAAGGCAGTTATGCCATTGTATAGCACTGAGCTGATATTATGGTGGGAAAGGTCAGCAAATATGGCCTGGTCAACCCATGGAAAAGACATAGCATGGATATAAAAGCAGGCATATTGCAGTTAATGAAGATAATAAAAACAAGAAGACCTATGAGTGAACCTTAACGAACACTCAGATGGATAGGAAAATGCAAGAGTGTGTTTTCACAAGCAGCCATCTTGTTCTATTGAGTAACTAGCTTGAGCACTTTAAGGTCGCTGAGTTATTTGGCTTCATAATTTTAGGTCCTTTATAAGTACAGGGTGTGAGATAAAGTCAAATGCATCATATATGGTTAAAACATGACTCTTGAAGAGCATTTCGCCTTTTACATTGTTGTAACTGAAGTTTGCTAGGATCAGCACATTAGTTGATATCCTATGGCCACAGCTGGAGACAATGTAGATTACTTAATAGCCCTCAGTGATTTGCACAGCAGCTACTCTCCGACATTTGCCCAGTGTTGGAAATATGGAGCTCAGGCAGTTATAACACATACTTAGGTTATTGTTGTCATGAGCACAAGGATCATAGAACATTTCCAAAGAACAAGGGGATTTGCAAGAAGTCAACAAACATGAAAATGTATAATAGTGGAATGGGTATGAAAGCACTGCAGGTTTAAAAAAATGCTGCAGGTCCTCTTATTTAAATGCAAAACTAACTTTAGTTGTTGAACTATACAAAATGGCAAGTACTAAAATGTTCAGTTAAGTCAGAGGCAGGAGTATCAGTATTTATTTTACATTTTTTTGTAGGGATAGACCAAATGAGCAATAAATACCAATTTTTGACAGAGTCCTGTGGATAAAAGCTCTGTACATCACAGTAAAAATATAGTTTTCAGATACAGACTAGCAGAGAATTTTTCAGGTTACACACCTATGCAAAATTACACTAAATATATATTAAATGAACATTGCAAATACATCTATTTGACATGGTCATCTTACTGAAATATAGGTTAGTAACAATGGAGGTATATATGAGTTTTTATTTGGAAAAAAGATATTAAGGAGATGTCATTGGAGGATGGAATAGTAAGTTCTGCTAGAGAGTATGCATGGGGCATGGTATCATGGGAATATCAGATGAGGAAGTCCTATTTATTGTAAGTTACAGGTTATTGTTTGCTATATTCCTGTCACCAAGCCATTGATTTCTATCCAAAGAAGCTAGAAATTCTCCTGTAAGTGATCCAGTTTCCTTTAAGGAAGATTGTTTTTACTTTCTAATCTGATATGAATCTCAGGAAGAGCTGGATCCAGAAAGCCTGTTGGGAGATCAAGTTTGCTTCCTTAATTTGAAGACCAGATGAACTGAGCCATGGTGGAAACTTGTTTCATAAATAACCCTCGATGGAGAGGAAGTTTCAATCATGAAGGGTTAGCAAAGTGCTTAGGATGTGCTTAGTTGAAGTATCACAGTCATTTTGGTTTAGCACATTAGTTCTACCTGTGATGTAAAGACTTAGAAGGATGGCTATTAGTAATTTTTTAATGGAAGTTCTAAATACTGAAACAGAATTAGTATTGTGTAATTATTGAGACGGTGGTTACACCTGGACATTCATGCAGATCGGTAGGAAGACTGTCATTCGACTACCATCTCACACTTACTGGTAATGATCCAGGCAAGTAATCCCCTCCTGCCAAATTTGGGACTAAACAAGGTGGCAATTAACAGTATTTGAATATGACCCTCCTTAGGCTTTTCACTTGATGCTTTTTAATACTGGTACATCAGTGATTGTTGCAGTGCCCCCATGAGGGTATTGGTCTCATTCACTGAGGTCACTGGTTTAATGGTAGTATGTAAACTATTAGATTTTAAATCTGAGCTATCCTTCAGTGAAGCATTAGCAAGTAATCCAGTCTCATATATGGTTAAATCTGTTGGAAGTAGTGGCAGTGAGGCAGTACTGCAGTGTATGTAGGATTACCAGTAAGACACCATTTCCAGTACTATCTTTGGCTTTCAGAACCCTAAAGTCTTTACTGCATATCTGGAGATAACTGCAGTTCCTGCTTCCAGCATATTTATTTATTGATTTATTTCAAATTTGTTAACCGGGTTAGTCCAAATGAGTTTGCAAACAAACCCATTTTTAGTGGAGACCCAAGGGGAAAAGCCCCAGCAAACATAAGTAAAAATAAAGTGAAAGTATACAAATATTAAATAACAATCACAATACAAATAATTGTAAAAAAGAAAAGGTTATTAACTATTTGCATTGCATTGATAGTAAGCAACCCATTTTCAGTGGAGACCCAAGGGGAAAGAGCCCCAGCAAACATAAGCAAAGGTAAACATACAGGACAAAAACTATTACAAACAGCACTTCAAATATGAAATTAATTATAAAGAGAAAAACAAAAGAAAAAATTATGAACATTAAGGGTTGCACTGATAGTAGTGGACTAAAATTTACTACATATAAGAGTAACAGCAAAAAGATAATCATTGTTCAAAAGAAGGACAATGTATAGACGTTGATAGGAAGTGGGGGGAAAGGACTATAGCAGTAGAGCTGAGAGTTTAGGAGGTTAGTTTAAGAAGAAATTACTAACAGAGAAAGAAAGTTAGGAGATGCAACAGGTTATACAGCGGGAGAGACTAAGACTATGTGTGGTCAATGCAACGGCATAATTTCAAGTTTAGTAGATGGGATTTAAGCTCCTTTTTAAAACAGGGAAAGGAAAGGCTGGATTTAATATGGAGAGAGAGTTTGTTCCAATTTAGTGAGACAGAGTGTTTATAAAGTAGTTTGCCAATATTCCTTTTGTGTTTATAAATTGAGAGAAGATGCTGATTAGCACGCCGGAGAGGTCGGGGGGGGGGAGTAACATGGGAGGTGAGAGCAGGGCAGGCAGAGGGGTTGTTGAGTATGGAAAAGGTAGTGTGGAGTTGAGAATGTAGGACAAAGTGTGGAAATTCCAGCCACTGAAGTTTGTTTAGTGAGAGACAGTGACGTGAAGAGAGTGGTTGGTTTAGAATAAATCTGGCAATTCTGTTGTACGTTTGTTCCAGTTTCTGCATTGAGGTAGTTTGAATATTGGTAAGGCTTGGGGAAGCATATAGAAGATGGGGTAAGAGAAATGCCTGCATAAAACTGTGCTTAGTGGCAGTATTGAGGAATTTTTTGTTCCTATAAAGTAGTCCAAGTTTTTGGTGGATTTTTTTGATGGCCTGTTGTATGTGCAAGTCAAATTTTAGTTGGTCAGCAGTTATTACCCCAAGGAGTTTGGTGTGTGAGGCAGGGGAGACAGTGGTGTCATCTAGGGAGGAAAGAGAAAAGTTGGATTTAAGGTAAGAGAGCGTCTGAGGTAGGAAGAGAAGGAGTTGAGTTTTCTTAGGGTTAAGGATTAGTTGATTGTTTCTGAGCCATTTTTCAAAAGAGGTAAAGGAATTCTGTGTTAGTGTGTGTAGTTCAGGGATAGTATTGGAGATAGATAAGAGAGTAGAGTCATCTGCGTATTGTATTACAGATGAGAGACTGCAGGATGAATGTAGGCTGTTGGTAAAAATGTTGAAAAGGAGATGTCCAAGTAAGGAGCCTTGGGGTACTCCTGTTTGAACAGCAAGGAAGGGTGAAATAGCCTGCTGCCATCTAACAGCTTGTTTTCTGCCAATAAGGTAGGATTGGAACCAGCCAACAGTAAAAGGAGAGAGGTTTTGGTCTGAGAGTTTGTTAAGATGGATGAGATGAGACACAGTGTCAAAGGCTTTAGAGAGATCAAGAAATAGACAGGAGATGAGTTTGTTGTCCCTAGCTTCTGCAACATTTTGAGTAAAGGATAGTAAGGCAGTTGATGTACTGTGTTTAGGGTGGAAACCGTGTTGCGAGGGGGTGAGGAGATTTTCGTGAATGAGATAGGACAGTAGTTGGGAATGCATATTTTAGTAACTCTAACAATGTTTACATTTTGTGTGCCAATCCAGGCTTCAGATAAATCCCAGCCATTTCTTATGCTTCACTTCTACTAGCTATCAGCACTTCTGCAATAAACTGGATTTTTTTTCCTCAGCAGTGCAGTCCCTACTCATAACAGGTCATCGTATATATTTTTTTGTTTGATATATGGCAATGATTCATCCTGTTGGTGACTTTTCTGTGCATTTGCATGTGCAAGGGTATGCAGTGAATTCTGCTGAGGAGATGTACATTGCTGCATGCTTTCCATGTACTGGCAGGGGCCAAGTATATGCCCTGACTACTACATCCTTCCTCCTGTAGGTGCTGGCATTGCAGCAGATCAGACCTTCTCCATCTCCCTAGTTTGGCCAAGCCAGGATCACCTGCTCATACCATCCTAATTCTGCCTGATTCTTCCAATGCCCAAGATGTTAATCAAACACAAGTAGTTGTTGGCGCTGTATTAAGGGCTTTATCCCTCTATGGTACAGACCTGGACACTTCTTATGTTAATGTTAGCTATACTAATCAACTTAATATTTTGTGTTTTGAGCATGCTATGGCAGGTGAGTTGGGAGATATAAAGGACAAAAATTTTGGAGATAACAGTTGATAAGATCTAAAATTTGAGTATGATGAAATAGGGGAATGTGCAGGGTAGATTGTCTTACAGAAGCAAAAATGAATATAATCAGGAAATAGGAAGCAGAGGGACCATAATAACAGCATGTGCAAATAATTAATTAAAAGAGAAGCATCCAGAAGATTGCTGAAAGAAGGATTGAATGTGTGTAATAGAATGTCCCAGTCAGTGGTAATGAAATTAAGAAGTGGTGAGAAGGTGTGGCAGTTTATGGAATCAGGTAAGTGGTAATAAATACTGTAACACCTGGTCACATTGAAGGAAGTGAGATAGCTGACGACATCTATATGCAGCCATTGCTGTAAGGATGGATGGATGGGAGTGGGGAAGGTTAATTTGTGCAAGTCTGTGTTTCCAACAAAAGGGAAATAAAGCTCCAGAGTAATATTGTAGGAACTTTCCCCGATCCCATCTTACAAATTATAAATCCTGAGTTTTGAGAGGGAAGGGACAATATGCCTTAACAAAAGACTCATATTTGCACACTAAGATTTCTACCCATTGAACAAGAAACAATGTGCAAAAATAGGTCCTTACACAATCTAGAAAAGGCAGTAGCTAGAACACTTATTGGGAGAAAAAGAAATGGAAAAATTAGATCATATATCAATAGTAGACAGTTTGCTGACACAACACTAGGGAATTACGTAAATGAGTAAGATTATAATGCAGTAGTAATCAAACTATGTTTTTATAGCAAATTGTAATGTTGGCCACCGGCTGCATCAAACAAAGTATCAACGCAGACAACAAAATGCATTATGCATAAAACAAGCAAAAAAGTAACTCAAGCACTGTGCTTAATGCATGCTTAAAAACTATGTGCCATTGAATAATGCTATGGTAAGCTGAAAAGTCATTTAACAATTTACATGATTTACAAAGTTTCTTCTTTTGACAGGCACCCACAAAGAAGTCAGGTATAGTTCAGCAAACTGATGTAACATGTAAAGAAGGCTATTGACCTGTTTAACGGTGTCAGCAGGGTCAGCATTAACAAGCCCTTCCCACAGCAGACAGAGTACTGCGCTATCAATATTCACATCCATTACTGTCTCCAATTCAAAAGTAGTCCTCAGGACTTGGGATAAGCAGGTTTGTCTAGACAAATCATGAAATGGAGAGTGTAGCTATAGAGTGAAGGCAAACTTCATGAAGGGATTACCAGACGAATGCAGAAAAAATCATTCTGTCTCACAGTAACTTGAGCTACACAGTCAAATGCAACAATAGCAATGGTTTGGGTTTTGCTGGTGATAATAGGACTCAGTAGCCAATGACGAACTCTCTCACCATGTTGGGGGGGGGGTGGGTAGAATGGATTAAAGTACTTCTGCCAGATGTCTGTGTTCCTACATTCTCTAATTCTTTGAATCCTTGTAGTGTGTTTTAAGACTGCTTACAAGAGAGCACCATGTTTAAAGGCCTACTAATGTACATTCTAAGTAGGGACATGTCATGAAGAAGCATCGGAAAGTAAAACCATGAATTGCTTCCCACCCGCCATTAGGATGCACATGTCGTGACCTCTGGGAAAACATAGTTGGCAGTTAGGACAGGAAAGATCACTGCAGTGTAGAAGGAGGAGTTAATTTGTCAAGTAGTTGACTAAAGCTTTGGGAGGAAAAATGCACTGATACATAAAAAATTAATTAATATTCAGTCTCCCTAGATAACTTGATTTCAAACTAATCTCTGGTGTCATCAGAAAGAAATAATTTCAGCAAGGTACTCCAGGAAGAAGGTCAAACTTCTCTGCATAGTTGTCTGTTGACTATTTTTTTTAATTTATTTTCACATATATATTGCACTCTTGGAGTAATGGAGACTTGGAGGCAAAGTTCAGTAAACATTTTATGACTATTAGCAAATGCAATATTTATTAGCAAACTCAACACACAAATTGTTTATTTTTCTCTTCCCAACCAATGAAATATTGCTGAGTAACACATTTAAAAGTCAAACTTTTTAAATGCAATATTTATTTAGATGTGAGCATTTCTAATTGTGATGAAGCCCTCCCAGGGTGGCTGACTTTACCATCAGAGGAACACTAGCTGTTTACCATTAAAAATACTCATTACATAGTGCCTGATTTCAGCTCATTTACAGAAGAAAGGTTTCTACAACAAGTCTTAAAATTAAAGATAGTCAAAGAAATGAGCTATTAATAGGTTCTTCCATGACTATCAAAAAAAGGGTGATAATAATACTTCTGACTGTAGTCAAATCACAGGAGATGAAAAAGAGCCCAGGTACTACTGGAAGACAGTATATCTGTTAGTTGAACTGAGGTTCAGTGAATCATGCTTTAATTGAAAATGCTAGCTTGCATGTTAGACTTAATGTCTATTGTTGAAAATCTGACTTTCTCTGAGATGTTGCCACCTTAGAGTTGATGATATCTACATTGGAGAGGGGCATAGTTCCTACTGTGGAGCTTATAAGGGGGTTTTACCCCGTCAGAGGAGTATGCTTTCTTCTGCCTTGGACATGTTTTAGTGGCTGATTTTTTTTTGGCTAAATCAAATATCCTTTGCAAACTAGTTCACATAGCCAGCTGCTGAGCAGCAGCGTAGAGCTCATTCAGCCGTTGTGGGGGGGGGGGGGGGGATATGATTCCCATTCCTAAACACGAGAAAAATCAGAGTGAAAACTATAGTCTGGTTAGTTGTTGAGAAATGTCAAGTATCTAGGGGCAAGTGAGATACTAGACCAATGACAGCATGAATTCATAACAGCAAGGATTCACCAGCCAAATCTGAGTGATTTCTTTAAGTGAGTAATTATGTAGCATAGCTCTCAACTTCTTCGCCTAAGAATCAGGAACAAAGCCAAAAGTAATAAAAGACAAAACTCCAAATTATGGCCAGTGTTTTTAAAATATTACTCTAATTCACTTAAACATTCATGCAATAGATTTTGTATCAGTAAGCATTCTCTGAACAATAAGAAGCATGAAACGCTAATATTGGGGATGATAGATTGATTGCAATACTCAGTGGTTTAACAGAAAATCAAAAATTTTAAAAGCAACAGGGCAAAATTCTTAGGAAAAATCAGGGTAGTTCTGCAAAATCAGGGACAGCTGAAAGATATGTTACACAGCGTTTGAGAGGCTGTGAATTATACTGCACTTAGACTTTAGCAAGACACGTGATGTTTAGTCCCTCAAAATTATCAAATTATTTAGCTTGGGAGAGATATTATGGTGATTGCTTGTTTAACACAGGAAGCAGAAGGTCATGTGTGAGTGCTCCACATTCTGAAACAGGGGTTGAGGAACAGAAGGCTCAGAAATGAGGCGGACACTCTTTATTTGGAGGTAACTGGCAAAGTATACATCTCCCAGAAAACACTAAGGATATGTAGTAGATGTGACATGTGCACACTGGAAAGGAAGTTAAGTGAATTGTAAAGGCAACTCTAACAGCCAAAATCATGGCAACTGACATTCAATGAAACAAACATAATCTTGAGAATAAAACTCCAAACAAGACAACAGTCTGCAACCGGAAATACTTTAAATGCCAGATGAAGCAACATTTGATAAATAAATGGCTCTCTGCACCTGTACCACTCCTGGTTAAACTGGTACTAATATACCTGTAGATCAGTGAGTGTGTATGTACCTTTAAGAAGCTATCCAAGGGCTTGCACAAGCATATAAATACTGAGCATGTGTGAGCCTGGCTGCCATTTTGTAGTTAGCTGTTAAGATGTAAGCATGTATGTATGTAAATGAAAGTTAGCTCCTGAAGTAGGATAAAAGCGCAGCTCAAACAGGCAGTTGAATTTATTTAAATAATTTATTAAAACACTCTCCGACACAACACAACAGGTTAAGCGCTTTCATCTGCTGGAATACAGACTTCATCAGAACCAAGAGCTACACGTCACATCCAGTTTAAATAACCAATTTGGCGCCAAGAAGTTTTTACATTTAAAGTAATATACTATATATTATCCAATCATAGATATGAAAAAATACTTCCAAATATACATGTATATAATAACAATAACAACTGATCACTATAAACACAACATAACATGATTAAAAATATAAAAGTAAATACATGGCATAAATAAATTATTCAAGTATTAAAAAAGGTTTGATGCTAATAGTATCGTTAATACCAGGACTCCTAGTGGCATCTGTATAAATCTGCCACTTACTTTCCATCATAGCTAAAAAAACTTCCCAATTGCCACCACATACATTCTTATCAATCTGTTCAATAATAGAAAATTTAAAATAATGTTCATGCCCTTTACTTGATATATGCTTAAATAATGCATTATTCATGTCTTCCTTTTGTATCTTATAATAGTGTTCATATATTCGTGTTTTGATTTTCCTTTCTGTCTTTCCTATGTAATATGTTGGGCAGGATACACAAGTTTCTATATAAACAACTCGTCGGGTATTGCAATTGCCTGCCCTACACTTGATATATGTCTTATTGATATTGTCCAACTTAATTCCCACTACTTCATTAATATATTTGCATTGTTTACAGGAACCACACTGTGGTTCCTGTTGATATTTTTTTCAATTTTCTCATACCCTTGGTACTCTCTAGTAGCCTCTTGATATTATGGGCTGTTTTATACACACATTTAGGGTAGTTGCCTAAAGTTATTCCTATGCTGTCGGAAATAGTGATCAAATCGCAATGTCTGTTTAAAATTTCTTTCACATAATTGACATATGGGTTATAAATGATCACACATGAATTGTTATATTCTTGATTTATGTTGCCACTCCTATCAGATTCTTTGTTAACTCCAAAAGTTTTTCCCAACAATGGTGAATACTTAATGCCCCATTGCTTGCTGACATAACTGACAACTTCCTTTTGCATGGGTATAGGGTAACCTCTTGTCCTAAACATGTTGAAAATTAATGATCCCAACACTGTACCGTACCACGAAAACCACCGAGGCAATAAACTGGTAACTGATATCAAAAACAAAAGTCGCCACAGTGGTTACCAGGCTCTCAACAGCTCCAAATCTTCAGCAATAGTAGACGATAACCATAAATTCTACAGCTGTAAAGATATTGTAATTGCTTCGCAAATATAACTCCAGGAAGTATTATTAATCAAAATAGTAATTTATTAGCGCTTTCACCATCAGGCTTCTTCAGATAATACATCATTCTCATGTTCACAAAAAGTTTAAATACTACTTCCCTCATAGTTCATTGGTTCGCAGAGGGATTATCATTAATATGTCGTCATTTCCTCTAAAAACAGGAACAGACTTCTAACTTTCATAAAACAGTCTCAATAATAACTTATTCAAATAAAACTCTATTACTAAAATTCATAAAACTTTTCCATGAAAAATATTTCACACATCATTTTCACATATAATATTAAACTAAAAACATCCTGCAACAATTATAGATGCTTAACGCAATGCGTTAATGCTAGCGTCAGGCATAAACCTTACTTCCTATCAAGCGCTAACTATACAAAAATAAAATAAAATAGATATATAAATACATAGCAGCAGCTTTTAATAACTCGATCGCTGGCATTCAAAATTGTACAATGGACATGAATTGATATAACTTTCCTAGTAATCGGAAAGCTCGTTAACTAAAGGGCATGAAATATTACAAATATAAAACAAATAGTATACAGGAGGAACTTTTTCAGGGGAAGACTTGCAGTTAACCAATTAATATCAAACAGTCGAAGACAACAGACCAACCTTAAATAATGCGGTCTACTGTGCTATTGGTAATTCTTCAATACACCATAGGGGAATATAATGAATGTATATATACACAGTAAATGTGGAAAAGTGTGTATATAGAAAAATGTGTGTATATAAATATAAGTATGATACCATCAAATACTGTCCAAAGAGATTTCTGTTTAACAACTTTAGAAACAGGCCTTGAAAAAATCAGGTTCTAATAATATCTATTCAATTTTCTATTATTTCACTGGCCCTAACATGAAACAGGGTCACTTATTAGGAAAATATATCCCACATTTAAAAATATTGGAATAAAGCACGGCATATATCATACATGAGCTGGAAAATATGCAACAACAGTTCAAAGGGCTCAATCCTAAATGACTCAATTACCTAACATTTCTTTACTGCCAACTTCCTATTCTTCAATATTGGTTTGAGACTAGTTTTGTCATTCAACCCAGGCTTCACATCTGCCCGAAGTCTCACCACCCAGTTCAACTCACATTCTTCAGTGAAGTTGGAAATATCTCCACCTCTCACGGTTTTCCTAATATCCTGTATTACCATAAAACTAAAACTATGGGTGGGCCCTAGGCTACAAACATGTTTCGCCAAGGCATTGTGAAGAGCTCCCATTCTTATGTTATATAAATGGTCTCTAACTCTTTCACGTAACTTCCTATTAGTTTTTCCAACGTAGAATGCCTCGCATTCATCACAACATGCGAGGTAGACTACGTTTTCGCTCTGGCAATCAGTATGTGTATTAAACATATATATCTTATCTGTTATTGGGTGTTTGAAGGTATTATTAGTATTAATATATTTACATTGTGCACACTTGCCACAGGCTATAGTATTAGTACTATCACAACCCCTATCAACCTCCTTCTCCTTCAAATTGCGATGACACAACATCCGTTTAAGATTTTTTCTATTTTTATAAGAAAAGTGGGGTATGGGTCCTACCACACTAGCTATCCTTTCATCCAGAAGCAGTGTATTCCAATGTTTGGTAATTATCTCTTTTATCATATTTATATCTGCTGTATAATATATAGGCATTCTTAAATATTCACTCCTATTGGAGTCTAAATGCTCAAGATTTATCCCTATTCCATTCTCAGAGAAGTATGGTCTAGCTCTCGTACTTCTTAATTCCCCTACTTCATCAAAGACTCCTTGCAATTCTCCAGCATTATAACCACGCTGTTCAAGTCTATAATATAGACTCTCCATTTCCTTCTCAAATTCTTGCTCCAGTGGATGCAACCTGGACGCCCTCATACTCTGTCCTTTTATAATGTTCTTGAAAATAAATCTTGGATGCATACTTTTACGATGCAATATATTATTCCTATAGCATCCCTTTCTATATATATTAGTATTAAGCATACCATTAGCCAACCTTACCACATTAACATCCAAGAATGAGATCTCATCCTCTGAATAACTCAATGTAAACTGCAAATATGTACTAATCTCATTGATCTTCTCTACAAAGGCCAAGAGTCCTTGCTCATCCCCTTTCCAAATAAAAAAGACGTCGTCCACAAAACGTCTATAGAAGGGGACATACACCTTGAAATCATTGAGTTTGTACAGATGGTTTATTTCCCATTCTGCCATAAGGATACCTAAAGATGTAGGCCTTGAGTACTTTTGTAATAGCTTGAGAAAATATTCGGGACTTATGTGGGATAAGATTAATACATGATGGGGTTAGTATTAGACCACAATTATCTCCAATTTCAAGGGGAGTATTTCAGAAAGAATAGAGGGGTTGCTATGGGGGCTTCTTGTGCCCCCATATTTGCAAACCTCGTCATGCTTGAGTGGGAGTCTGAATATGTGTTTTGTTGTGAATATTATTCGCACATGGCTTTATACACTAGATATTTAGATGATTTGTTTATTCTATGGAAGGGACCATCTGAATTCATAAAACCATTTATTGATTACATTAATGGCACGACTGAATTTTTGAAATTTACATATAACATCAATAATGAAGGTATAGCCTATTTGGACACTTTTATAAGTCATACTGTAGATGGATTTGCATCTAAAATTTATAGGAAATCCACCTTTTCAAACGACTATATCGAATTTGGTAGTAGTCATCCACCCCACATGTTTAAGAATGTGTTTAAAGGGCAGTGCATTCGTGCTGCACGAATGTCATCGAGTAAAGAGATTATGGAAGAAGAATTAGATTTAATTTTCAACATGTTTAGGACAAGAGATTACCCTATACCCATGCTAAAGGAAGTTGTCAGTTATGTCAGCAAGCAATGGGGCATTAAGTATTCACCATTGTTGGGAAAAACTTTTGGAGTTAACAAAGAATCTGATAGGAGTGGCAACATAAATCAAGAATATAACAATTCATGTGTGATCATTTATAACCCATATGTCAATTATGTGAAAGAAATTTTAAACAGACATTGGGATTTGATCACTATTTCCGACAGCATAGGAATAACTTTAGGCAACTACCCTAAATGTGTGTATAAAACAGCCCATAATATCAAGAGGCTACTAGAGAGTACCAAGGGTATGAGAAAATTGAAAAAAATATCAACAGGAACCACGAAGTGTGGTTCCTGTAAACAATGCAAATATATTAATGAAGTAGTGGGAATTAAGTTGGACAATATCAATAAGACATATATCAAGTGTAGGGCAGGCAATTGCAATACCCGACGAGTTGTTTATATAGCAACTTGTGTATCCTGCCCAACATATTACATAGGAAAGACAGAAAGGAAAATCAAAACACGAATATATGAACACTATTATAAGATACAAAAGGAAGACATGAATAATGCATTATTTAAGCATATATCAAGTAAAGGGCATGAACATTATTTTAAATTTTCTATTATTGAACAGATTGATAATAATGTCTGTGGTGGCAATTGGAAAGTTTTTTTAGCTATGATGGAAAGTAAGTGGCAGATTTATACAGATGCCACTAGGAGTCCTGGTATTAACGATACTATTAGCATCAAACCTTTTTTAATACTTGAATAATTTGTTTATGCCATGTATTTACTTTTATATTTTTAATCATATTATGTTGTGTTTATAGTGATCAATTGTTATTGTTATTATATACATGTATATTTGGAAGTATTTTTTCATATCTATGATTGGATAATATATAGTATATTACTTTAAATGTAAAAACTTCTTGGCGCCAAATTGGTTATTTAAACTGGATGTGACGTGTAGCTCTTGGTTCTGATGAAGTCTGTATTCCAGCAGATGAAAGCGCTTAACCTGTTGTGTTGTGTCGGAGAGTGTTTTAATAAATTATTTAAATAAATTCAACTGCCTGTTCGAGCTGCGCTTTTATCCTACTTCAGGAGCTAACTTTCATTTGTGGGTTATTCAGTCGTTTTGTTGTTCGTTATGTATGTATGTAAGGTCTGTCTGTTAACCAGTTCATTTATATTTTATGATGCTGCTATCCATCCTGATGTGTTTCTACTGTATGTATTAAAGCATCTAAATGAAATACTCTACCTGCTTGTCATGTATGTTAGAGAAGGAAGAGCGACAATACCTATATGAATTTGTGCCAGAATTTTCTTCTGTACAAAATTTAATGCACTGTTATCACAACTACACCCTTCTCTATCATCTCATCTCCTTTATTTTCCTTTTGCCCCCTCCCCTCCTTCCTTTCTTTTGATTGCTCTAACTCTTTATTTAAAAAAATATGCATGTACAACTCATGTAGCTGTTATTTTTAATCAAACCTGTTTGTAAATCATGAACTGATGTCAAAGATGTCTGAACAATGGAACTGTTGTTCATGAATGAAACTGACTGTTAATGATGAAACTATGTAAATGATGTCCACGATGTCTGTGTAATGGAGGTTTTCTCCCTGGCACTGTTGCTGAAAAATGGCAATGCCTAGTTGGACTTTCCTCGTAAACAAATGCTAATAAATAAATAAATAAATAAAATAAATTGTGGGATACTATATCTCAAAAATATTAAAGAGCTTGAGGTTAGTTATTTTAAAATATCTTAAAGTTAGCAGGTAACATGCAGTGACTGTAAAGAGACAGTCAAAAACAAAGTAATGTACAAGAAAAGGCAAAAGCACACTACTGGTGACACTCAAAACAGAGACCTCGCCTTCACAAGGACACAGGATGACTGAGGTCCAGAAGAAGTCTGTTAAGATGCCACATGAAATGTACTAGAATCCATAGGAAAAGGCACTGTAGGAGCTAGAAAGGACAGTATATTTGAGAGTGAATGTGAGAACAGGAGCATGGTAGGCAGCCACTACCTTAAGCGCTGGTTTATGACATCATTCATCAAACCTAGCGAATTAAAGGGGAATCCAATGAAAGAAACAAAATGTCCTTTCTTCAGTAGGAATAGTAACCATACCATTAAGATATAAATATAAAGAGGTGTGGAAGCATAGTGCCCCTGCATAAAAGTAGTTCTTTCATTTTTAACTGCTTTATGTGTTAGTCATTTTTATTTATATGTCCTTTGTGTGGTGTAAAGCATTTCTGTTTTTTTTTTTTTTTTTTGCGGTGATATGGGAAGTCAGTGTTTTTGCATGAGATGATGAGATGAGATGGAATGGGATGAAGATGTTTTAACTGAGCTGGCGGATATTGCCTCAGCCAAATATTGAATTCTAATCTGTTTGATCTGCATGTTTGGCTGATTCTTCAGTATATACACTTTTCAGGTTCTTTAGTGTGATAAGTGACGTACCGATGAATTATCATTTAGATTAACAATGTAGACAATACATTTTGGTAAATTTAGGGATATTACCAGCTTTATTATTTCATAGTAAAGGCTGAACATGAAAATGGAAGTACAGTTTGAAGGCAGATGTGAACAGCTTAGAACAGTGTTCAGACAGAGAGTAGACAGATAGAGACACCTTGTGTGTATGTATATGTGTGTGTGTGATGCACACTATAGTCTTTTATAGAAGATGGTGAGTTTTAGTTCAAGAGCTTACTTGCATGATTTTAAACAATGGGGGAAGATAAACTGTTGGTTGCCATGTTCGTGAAAAAAAAACAGGAAAATCAAAAGACTGTGTGGAAAGCAGTGATCATACTACACTGGTAGAATGTAAATTTCTACATTTTATGTCTCCATCTTTTGGTTTGAATAAAGAGTAGGTCATATTGATATCAGGCATGTATTATGAAGAGCTAATCAATCAGATGATGACAGTATTAATGTGCATGTACAACACCAGTGCAACAAGTTGTTTCAGGCCAGATGACCCTTACTGTCCGCTAAAACTGTAAGACTCATTTACACTCTTCATTGTGTATTTACCTCATAAGTTACAGTATTTATCTTTCCCTAAAATATTTGCCTTCTGCAAGGATTTCACAAAGGAGCAGAAAACTACCCACTTTATACTTGTTAAGTATTCCAGCTGATGTATTTTACTTTTGAGTATAATAGATGCACACAGCTGCACTGCTCCGAGTACTGCCTTGTATCTTTGTATCTGTGAAACTAAAGTCTGATGCTTTTATTCACTTTTTATATGGCAGCAGCTGTTTGGGTAAGTAAAAAAAGATCTTGGTGAGAGCGCTGCTATGGAAACTATCATTGACTCACACTCATGTCTTTCAGATGTGACTGAAACACTGCCTACCAATACAAAAAATACATTTGGAGCCATCTATTTGCTGCATTACAAAGGTACTCTGCAAGAAAACAGTGCAGATTCTGTGCAGCTGGGGCATACAAAAAGGAAAGCAAATCAGATAGGATTTGGGTGTGAACTAAAAAAGAAAATTATATAGCTTTTTGCAGCTTGACATAGAAACAGTAAGTTACAGACTTCAGTAATTTTCTGTTATGTCGTGGCTTAATGCAGGAGTTTGCATTAACTTGTAACAAGGTGTCAGCGGGATACCATCTGCATAGTTCATTAAATGATAATGTTATGCACTACACTTTACAAATCATTATTCATGTATTTAGTCCGCGATTGCTGGCTAAGCACACTAGATGCACATTCTGTTTTCAGGCTTGACTCAATAATGTATTATTGATAACTACATAATATTTTACATCATTACCATTAACGCTAGAAGCAATTTCTAACCTAATAAATTTAAACACGATAATGAAATTTTGATATGTGTTGATTGTCAGAATTCATTTATGACTTCTGCTAACAGAAAATAATGTGAATTTATATAGTGGTTGCCATACTCAGCTGCACGTCATATACACAGAAGAAAATGATAGTTACTTAGCCTGCTGGTTATCTCACATAATTATATAAATGTGGATACCATGTTGTTTTCAACGGAATGTGCATAATACCTGATTGGTGTCTGTGTCATCTAGCTGTGCCACCCGTAAGTTAAGAGCTATGGGCTAAAACACTAGCAAAAAAGGAATATATATATATATATATATATATATATATATATATATATATATATATATGGTATTCCATTCTGTATGTGCATGTTTAGTTATATGTATAAGTCCATATATACTAAACAGATGGTGTAAGTGATCAAAAGAGGCAAACAGAACTACCAAGAAGTACAGGCAATAATGCAAGATATAAGAAACATATTTTTAATTTTTACTCCAGAAATAAGTGATTTTAAATAATTCAAATATGCCTACTTTTGATTTAGTTCTACCACGTTTTATCTCATAGAGATTGAGCTGAGTATATCTGCTGGTCTGTGCAGAGAATGGGAGATCCACTGTTTTTATACAAAAATGGTACCACTTCTCCTGTGATGAGTTAAAGGGTTGAGTACAAATGTCAAATAAACACCTTTCTTGTACACACAGATATACTTCCTTTTACATTTAATTTCATTTATACTGTTCAATTAATGTCTCCACCATTCCCATGTGCAGAGCTGTGTGCCTTTTCATAAGTCCAAAAAGTAAAATTGCTTTGCTTACTGTTTTAATCCTGCTTTGTTGAAAACATAAAAATGTGATTATGTTCTTCATTTCATTATTAGAATTCAGTGAAAGCAAACATGCTGCTCTTACAATGAAGCAAATTAGCAAATAAGGATATTAAAAAGCTCTACTGACCCAAAGGAGCCAGAGCCGATTGTCCTTCTGCAAATGTAGAGTATAAGCAATCAACAAAAAAAACAAGGCTTTATGAAATTACATTTCATTAAAGCCTCTGAGCATATGCTTATTTATATTTTTAATAATTCTTATGTATAGTAAAGCTGTGTCTAACCTTTATAGTTTAACTAGCACAGCTGAATACATTGATTTACTGTCCATACATGTTGTTTTTGTCTATCTACCTACCTGTCTAGACACACTCTACCTACCTACCTATCTACACACACTCACACAAAATGCAACATTAGTTATTATATGGATGCATCAGTTAAGGCTAAATTTAATGGCACAAAAATCAAAATGTGTAAAAAAACCTGATTCTAATATTCACATTTGAACTTATTTTCCCAGCATCAGGGAGAGAGATAGAGATAGAGACAGAGAGATAGAGAGAGAGAGAAATACATGTATATATATATATATATATATATATATATATATATATATATATATATAGAGAGAGAGAGAAAGAGAGAGAGAGAGAGGGAGAGAGGGAAAAACAAAACTTGGCAACTGGCTGGTAAAAGCTGACATTATATATAAGTAGTATTAACAACCTACATCATCCCCCCAGGGGATACAGGACATACACAAATACTCAAGATTTTTCACTTTTGTTGTCATGGCTACAAACACATATTCAGTTTCACTTTTGGTTGCAGGTATAGTATCATAAATAGAAAAACAGCAACACAGCCTCTGAAGGACTCCTGTTTC
>NC_056746.1:856170444-856200444 GCF_019279795.1 Protopterus annectens | reverse complement strand
AAGGGGGGGATTTAGCCAGGTGGGGAACATGTGTACTTAATCTATGTAGAGTATAAACATTAGGTGATCCTCTGATGTGTGGCACATACTACCTAAGGAAAATACATTTCCCTTCAAAATTAATTTTTTTCAACACACTGGTATTTACTAGCTATTGTTTTAATGGATCTATCAACTACCTATTTGGTCTGTTCTATAAATGTAGTGAGCATTTCCTTGTTAAAAAAATCATATAGCTATATGCCCATATGCAAATGTTTGAGTTTGTCAATATCATAATAAAGGAATATGGAAGAAGGTGACCACAACCAACGAGGAGCTGCTGTAACAAATATGTATAAGTTGCTGCTCTCCAAAGAAAACTTCCAGGCCCATAAACGCTCCAAACAAGTTTATTCAATAAAACACAAAACTAAAAACGTCGACCTAGGTTTCGTCCGCTATACGAACTTCATCAGAACACCTCTTAATACATCCAAAAGTTCTTAAATAAGATGCACAAGCATACTAATGAGCCTGGTAGCCAATGAAAAACATAGGCAAACATTTTAAATATTTAAAGCAGCAATGTAACTAAATTAGATCATGTATAGATGGTATATAGGACTCAAGGATGCCCCTTACCCCTCCAAAAATAAAATATAATTAAAATTAAAATTAAAATTAAATTGAATAAATTAATGTGAACGACTGAATACTATCTAATATATGTAATACTAAATAAACCCTCTATATCTAATAATACTAGTATGTATAAAGACGTGTGAATCCACAATGTGTGTACTATATAATTGATATGCGAGGGGGATATAATCCTAAAATCAAATAACAGCATATATAATGAATACAATTAATTCTGAATGTGTCAAATCACTCAAAGGTTAAAAAATATTAAAAAATATATGTATGTATATATATATGGGAGTACATAAATATATATAAAATATTATGTATATAATAAAAGCTATATATAAAAATAATTAAATGAAAGTATGAATGTATATATATATGTAAATAAATAAATAAATAAATAAATAAAGGGGGAGTGTACAAGAAAATACCCTGTATCTGAAAAGGACCAACATTCATAAAGGGTATTGATGTCAAAGAATCCAATTACATACAATATATCACATATCATTTTAAAAAAACAGAAATTGATAAATTACTACAATAAATAAAATAACCAAGATCATGCTAGCTACCCTTGATGTTATTTATCCATAAAATAGGCTTAATACTTATATATTCATTAAGTCCTGGATATTGATTAGCATTCAATAATATCTGCACTCTCATTTCTGACAAGTCCAAATGGTATTTAGTACACTTTCCTTGTATATCCATCATCTGGTGTACGACACCGAAAAATTTAAAAGAGTGACTTTCAAATTGATTTATGTGTCTAGCTAGGGCGTTTGTAAGCTTGTTGTTTTTGATGTCAAGTAGATGTTCTTTTACCCTCTCTCTAAAATACCTGCAAGTCTTGCCAACATAAAAACCATCACACTGTTGACAAGCAGCAATATAAACAACATTTTTAGTATAACAATTTATGTGATGGTTAATTCTAAAATTGTGTCCATTAACAGTCACCTTTCCTTCAATATTGGTTAAATGCTTACAAGTCGAACATCTACCGCATTTAAAACTCCCTTTAGGTTTATGTGAATTATTGTTAATATTAATATTCAAACCTTCAAATAATTCCTTAAATGATGTGTCCTTCCTAAAAACGTGTTTCACACTACCAGTAAACATGCCCTCAAGTGATTTTTCTGCACAAATAAATTTCCAATTCTTATTGATTATATTAATAATGCTCAGGGACATACCATTATATGTAGTTATATACAAAGGGATGTTATTACATATAAAATTTCCACCATCCACTGCTGCACTAAAATGATCATCCCTGGTGTTCATGGTATTACTATGTAAAATTGCCTTATATGTGCCATTATTTCTCTTAAATTTCACTTCATTGGCTATATTATTACAAAATTCCTGCGGATATCCCCTATTTAAAAATAGACTAATAATATATTGAATTTCATAGTCAAAGTCCACATCCTCACTGACCATTCTGGCAGCCCTCACCATCTGGCCCTTTACCACTGCTTTCTTTTGGTGGTGAGGGTGCCAACTATCAAAATGTAAGTAAGAATTGGAGAATGTGGGCTTCCTATAAATGTTGGACACCAACTTCTTCTTCACGTTATCAAAGGTTAAATGAATGTCCAAATAACTAATGCTTTTCTTACTGACAACATGTGTAAATTTTAAAAAAGTTATATTATTATTAAGATATTCTAAAAACCTATCTAATATTGCACTATCTCCGTTCCAAATAATAAATAAATCATCTAAAAATCTCCCATAAAATTTGACATATTTAAAATATTCAGAATTAAAAACATAATTCAACTCCCAATATGTTAATACAAAATTAGCAAAACCTGGGGCACACGCTGCTCCCATAGCAATACCACTATCTTGTTTGTAATATACCCCATCAAAAAATATAAAATTGTTATTCAATACAATTCCCATTAATTTAACTATAACATTGATTTTGTTTTGGTCATATATGTTAGTATAATATAACTGTTCTTCCAACCATTCCAACCCCTTATCGTGGGGTATAACAGTATATAAATTACATACGTCCAAAGTGATGAAGGTATCACTGTCTTCAAATGTAATATTGCTGATTTTACTTAAAAAATCCCAAGAGTCCCTCAGGATATGTGAAAAGGATGCAATACCCGGTTTAAGATGGTTGTCTAAAAATTGACTGATAAAATGTGTTTTACTCCTTTTACCATCCACTATTGGTCTAAAATTCAAATTGTCAAGACCCTTATGAATTTTGGGTATCCCAAAGATACCACTAATCACCGGAAATTCATTTTGCAAGAAACGCCATTCATATTCGTCCACTTCACCCTGATATAGCATGTCAAAAAGTGTGGTGTCAATCCTTTTATGTGCTATGTTGATCTCATTTCTACTTATTTCACTATATGTATTTTCTGTCAACATGGCATTCATGTAAGAAATATAATCATTGTTATCCACAATTACTATGCCACTACCCTTGTCGGGTTTCATAATTCTAATGTTTCCAGTGGACAAAATCCTACATAAAGTAGTCTCTTCTTGTTTTGTTAAATTACTGGCGTAATTGACATCCTTGTTGTAACCCTTATAAGCCTCTCTAATGTCATTCTCCGTCATTTTTTCAAACAAACCAATCCTATCATGCATAGGAGGGTTATAAGTGCTGGGTTTGAATAGTCTTTTACTACCCTTCTCAGTGCATCCCCAGGGATTACTCTGATATAATATCTTCAAATTTAACTTACGGGTAAATAATTTCAAATCTGTAATACTATTAACAATATTACCTCTTTTTTTCGGTACGAAACTAAAACCCTTAGAAAAAAGTTCTACACAATCTCTATCAAAAGTCTTATTACTATAATTAAATAATTTAAAATCGCCCTTATAATTCTCAATGATGTTGGGATTGAAAAATAAATTGCATTTCTCTTGTGCATTAGTTACCCCACTCGCATTCAACTGTACACACATGTTAGTATCACCTAAAACTTCCGTGCCATAATTATATCGTGTATCAAAATTATTGGCGTTCACATTATCTACATTGACTATTGCATCTAAGTATGTGTATTCAATGCAGTCGTGAATTGTCAGGTCATTCAATGCATCACTCGAATCAATAACATTAGAATATCTATTTCCATGCAAAAATTCCATCATCTGTTCATCGCTACTTAAGTTAGTACTAATAATACTATCACATTGCGTATCACAAATTTTTGTAATCATCTCGCTACCTGAATCCATAATAATTACTTCCGTAGGTATAGGCGAGCCCGTGTCCAAGTTTGTGCACTGTACAACATCACTGCAACTAGTACCAATTGAAGAATACTGAGTACTGGTACCATCTGCTGAAATACCAAGTGTGTTACTGATGATGTCGTTATACCCTAAATTAAATGAAATACCATTAAATTTGCGGCTCCCAGTGCCCTCTATAGTATTCAGTGCATGCGTGGTGTTGAATAAGCAAGCGTCATCAGTCCCGAAACATTTTGAACCGTTAAAAAACTCAGTACAACATGGGCAACCCTTATGAACAGTGTCCGACAGTACATCAAAGTTATTGTCAGTATTACAAAACCTTGTAACTGATTGTCCAAAACTTGTTCCAATACAAACATGAGACAGAGGGGATGAAATACGCTTACCCAGTACCTTAAAGTCTTGGACGCCATCGGCTACTTGTGCGCCCCCCACGCGTTTTTTGTTGTTTGAAAGTTCACTTTCCTCACTCTATCGTACTCCTTCCTTGGCCTTGTTCCCCCGTATTCATACTCCTCATCCTCGTCATCGTGGTGTTGCTCCATAATCCTTTTAGATCTCCTAGGACCTTCTCCTTCTCTTGGACTACCATCATGTCGTACTGCACGCGTTTCTGGTCGCAAAGGGGAAGTGATGTCATCTAAGGTGTCCATCCGAATGGTTCCCTCCTCCTGTCTTCCTTCTCTGGGGTTACGTTTAATTGGCTTAGATTTAGGGTATACCAAGCCCGTTGAATAGACTCTTAAGTCCCTTTTTATTTTTTGCTGTTTCTTTTCATATAAAACGTTACAACTGTATTCTACCTCTTTTATAATGTTAGTATAATTTGTGTAATATTGATCGAACAATAAATCTTGACTGATTAAGTTATTAAGCCGATCCAAGTCAGATATAAGCATATCTATTTTTTTATCATTGTGTGCTATCATTATTTCCATTAGGGCTATGCCCGTTTTATTAAATAAATCATGCAGTTCCTTAAGCATTTCTGGCTCATATTCACTTCCGTTAGGATATCGCCATAGCCTCAAGCCTTTAGGAACCATCCCCAGCTCAATATTTTTACGTAAATAACCATTCTCCATTTGTGTTCTTTTCATTTTAAACATCTTTACTTCAAAAACGCGTAGCCAATCACGCATATTGCCTTCCTCTCTATGATTCCCACTGTTCAAGGAAACAGGTTTATTGTTGAAAGAAAATTGATTGGATTTCCATGTATCACTACTAAATGCTTCAGGTTGTACAATAACTCCCTTGGCGTGAAAAACTTGACCACAGGGTATACTGTCACTGCCCGATGCTGCTGGTACCAAGGAAGGGGTCGCTTGTGTTAAGGGCATCCCCAAACTATTTGTAGACTCCAAACTGTTGTTAAATGATGTCATAAGCTTCTGAATTAGCAGAGAATGCTGTTTAAGTTGTTCATTCATATCTTTTAACAGCATGCCCACATCAATTGCTCCACCGTCCTCCTCCATACTAAACACTTGGAAACTGAAACACACCAACACTATAAAGGAATATGGAAGAAGGTGACCACAACCAACGAGGAGCTGCTGTAACAAATATGTATAAGTTGCTGCTCTCCAAAGAAAACTTCCAGGCCCATAAACGCTCCAAACAAGTTTATTCAATAAAACACAAAACTAAAAACGTCGACCTAGGTTTCGTCCGCTGTACGAACTTCATCAGAACACCTCTTAATACATCCAAAAGTTCTTAAATAAGATGCACAAGCATACTAATGAGCCTGGTAGCCAATGAAAAACATAGGCAAACATTTTAAATATTTAAATATTTAAATGTTGTTTATATTGCTGCTTGTCAACAGTGTGATGGTTTTTATGTTGGCAAGACTTGCAGGTATTTTAGAGAGAGGGTAAAAGAACATCTACTTGACATCAAAAACAACAAGCTTACAAACGCCCTAGCTAGACACATAAATCAATTTGAAAGTCACTCTTTTAAATTTTTCGGTGTCGTACACCAGATGATGGATATACAAGGAAAGTGTACTAAATACCATTTGGACTTGTCAGAAATGAGAGTGCAGATATTATTGAATGCTAATCAATATCCAGGACTTAATGAATATATAAGTATTAAGCCTATTTTATGGATAAATAACATCAAGGGTAGCTAGCATGATCTTGGTTATTTTATTTATTGTAGTAATTTATCAATTTCTGTTTTTTTAAAATGATATGTGATATATTGTATGTAATTGGATTCTTTGACATCAATACCCTTTATGAATGTTGGTCCTTTTCAGATACAGGGTATTTTCTTGTACACTCCCCCTTTATTTATTTATTTATTTATTTATTTACATATATATATACATTCATACTTTCATTTAATTATTTTTATATATAGCTTTTATTATATACATAATATTTTATATATATTTATGTACTCCCATATATATATACATACATATATTTTTTAATATTTTTTAACCTTTGAGTGATTTGACACATTCAGAATTAATTGTATTCATTATATATGCTGTTATTTGATTTTAGGATTATATCCCCCTCGCATATCAATTATATAGTACACACATTGTGGATTCACACGTCTTTATACATACTAGTATTATTAGATATAGAGGGTTTATTTAGTATTACATATATTAGATAGTATTCAGTCGTTCACATTAATTTATTCAATTTAATTTTAATTTTAATTTTAATTATATTTTATTTTTGGAGGGGTAAGGGGCATCCTTGAGTCCTATATACCATCTATACATGATCTAATTTAGTTACATTGCTGCTTTAAATATTTAAAATGTTTGCCTATGTTTTTCATTGGCTACCAGGCTCATTAGTATGCTTGTGCATCTTATTTAAGAACTTTTGGATGTATTAAGAGGTGTTCTGATGAAGTTCGTATAGCGGACGAAACCTAGGTCGACGTTTTTAGTTTTGTGTTTTATTGAATAAACTTGTTTAGAGCGTTTATGGGCCTGGAAGTTTTTCTTTGGAGAGCAGCAACTTATACATATTTGTTACAGCAGCTCCTCGTTGGTTGTGGTCACCTTCTTCCATATTCCTTTATAGTGTTGGTGTGTTTCAGTTTCCAAGTTTGTCAATATCACTAGGGAAAGCAATGAGAGTTCATTGACTTTAGAGCTGGGGGGATGCAGATCGCCAAAATTATAACTACTGAGTTATAGCTGTAAATGCAAAACATGTCTAATGTTGAATTTTATGTCACTGTTGTCTGACAGGGCAATATGTGGCTGAAACAATCAATGTTATTCTTTAAATAAATTATTATTTCAAGTTGTGTAAACTTGCTTCAAGAGAAGTAATTAGCCCATAATTTGGTATTATGCCTTGTGCTATGTATGTGTTGCTGTAATCCCAATAGGATTCCTGCAGAAGCTGTATTGATGTTTTACCATATTGCCGCAGAGACAAAAATATAAGCACACTAAATATACAGATTTATAGAAGATGAAGTTAAAAATGAAAAAAAAAATGTGTAAACTACCCAGCTTTTTAAACAGAAATCTGTTGCAAGAGAAGCTATTTTGCATGTTTGTAGAATTCAGTTTTAACCAAATGGAAATGTTAACTCACTTGGTAGAAATGTAGCAAAGAGGACACTTACTATCACTTTAAAAATATGAGACACATTTTTCTGCCACTGCCTGCCCTCCATGACATGTAGACACATTCCGTACTGTTGTAAGCATCCTAGTGTAGAAGGCTGTGATTGGGTGACCACTCTTGACAAGACCATTTTTTTGAGAACTGCATTGAAAAGAATTCAGCCTGAGAATAAAGGTGAACTGGTGAATTCTATTTACTATTTTTGAGGCTCAGGAATGCATTTTATTGTGACTGTTCACCTTGTTGTAAAGTTTTCCAGTACTGGCTGTAAGACATGTCATTTCAGGAAAGATGCACAGAGGCCTCCATGCAGAAAAAAATAAATTTACTTGCTTTAGGTTACAGAATAAAAACATCAATAGAAGCTTATCTAAAATGTGTACAATCATAGATCTCACTAGATCTCATTGGTTACTAGGGCAGCATGAATTTAGTTTCTAAGAAGTATGCTGCAGTATAGAATGCAGTTGCTTCAAGCCCGAAGCTTTGTTCATAGTTTCTAGCTGAGTGACTACACTTTCATATAAAAACTTGCATTTTCATTGGACACTGAACTGTTGTGTCAGTATCAGGTCTGTTTCATTCAATTTTTTTTTTTTTTTTTTTGGTTTACCTGAAAGGGTAAAATTCTTCAGTACACCAGTCGTATAGCCATTTATTTTATTGTTTTCTTTTGTTGATCCTGTGTGAGAACTGCATTTTTATTTTTGAGATCTTAAACAATTGCAGTCGGATGCCATTTCTATTCATTCCTGGTGGTTTATTAGTACACTCGGCAATGATAACTGTGACATCAGATCCCATATGATTTTGAAATGTAGAATTGTTTTAGGGCTTGTTAATGGCATTTCATGTTGTTTCAGTACAGAAGAAACATTTGCAAGTGCTAATAATAACACTTTGATAATAACATAGTCATTCTATAACAAGGACTTTATCTTGCCATGTCTAACAATTCACTTTTACACATTTTGACTGGTCTGCCAAGATGGACTCCTAGTCTGTATATATTAGGCAATGTTGCACTGTGGTGAAACAGTTGTTGTAATGGTGCCATATGAAAAGGCATCTTTCTGTGTAGCATTTCCTAACCATATACTGTGCTTTAAATTCAGGCCAGACCATGCACAGAAAATGTTTAAGGATATCTAAAGAGTAGTGTTTGGCAAGAAATATAAAAATAATATTAATTATATCTACCTATTGGAGGGCATAACTAAATTATGACCTATAGACATATAATGAGAATGTAATCAGTAGGAATTGTGTAATATGATAAATTATTGCAGTGCCTATGTAATTAAAGCACTTCCAAAAGATAATGGATTAGGCCACCCTGTCAAATTTTTATACTGAAAATTTGCAGTACAATATTATATATATATATATATATATATATATATATATATATATATATATATATATATATAGAGAGAGAGAGAGAGCTGTTAATAAAAATTATGAAAAATATGTTATGTACAATTTCATAAATAAACCACTGGAAAAATATATTGAAGTAGACAGATAAACTGACTTTAAAAACACACTGCCTTGTAATTAGCCACCAAAAAGCAAATTAAAGGGCTAGAAAGCACATAATGAAATTCAGCCAGTGAAGTACACGTAGGAAACAAACTATGATGTATAAGTAAGTTGTGAACACAGGCATTTGCAGGTCTGGGATCTAGGAAGTTTGACCTTATT
This sequence comes from Protopterus annectens, assembly GCF_019279795.1. Classification (NCBI taxonomy): domain Eukaryota; kingdom Metazoa; phylum Chordata; order Ceratodontiformes; family Protopteridae; genus Protopterus; species Protopterus annectens. The sequence continues at coordinate 856,191,220 of NC_056746.1, read as the reverse complement.
CCCCCTTTTTTGTCATTCTACAAGGCTTTCTAACTTTAGATCGAAGCATGTTACTTTGGTCTAAAGTTGATCATAGACTGCCAAGTGTTAATGTCGGTGAATGTTTAAAACACCAACAAGCTTAACATTGAAGTGCAAAGTTAACCACAGAGGATAATGCAGCACCAGCAGCACTGTGAAAAAAGTTGTGCAGAAAGTGCACATGTCTGGCACTAATGCTATGGTATACATGTTCACACTACCTAAAAAATAAATAACGCCTGCATAGTCTAACACTACAAAAATAAATACTACATAAATAAGCAATGTCTGATCATTATATTGGACATGACAGGACCATACTTAAAATACTATTAAAAAAGAAGTCTCCTGTGAACCATTTTCTTTTGTCTTTTTTTGTCTCTGAACCATTGATATTGCTTTTTACAGGTAGCACTGAGCACCACTATATTAGCAAGCAACTGCTGAATTGTTGCTGCAGCTGTATTCTTCATCCTTAGTGCTGCTTTTGCTATATTGGATTGCCTTTGGTGATTAACCTTATAGTTTAATGATAAGCTTGACATTGTTTTAAACATTCACTAATATTGCCATTCGACACTCTGTGTGTGGTCAACTTTAGATCAGAGTGACATGCTTTGATCTAAAGTTAGTAAGCCATTCTACAATCAGAGGTGGATTAAAGGAGTCCAGGTGGGTCTGGTTAGTTTTTAAAGAACCTGCTCTTTTAACTCTGAGGTAGTGCAGCTTTGGAATGGTAATATATAAGTAGGGGAATGAGGGGTGAAAGCCTTCCACATTTGGGGATGCAGCGGGACTTGCCCCATACAAAACACTTTTAATTATTTTAAGTAAATCGCATTTCATAGTTACACAATTAACTGCAGTGCAGAATTCATTTGGTGTGGTTATATACACCAGAATCACTGCAAAGGTACCAAAATTTATGTCATTTACAAGAAAAGTACAGCTATATGCCGTGGAGGATTGCACCCTTTAAGAACTCTTAATAGTCAGGAAATGGCTGATTTTAGTGTAGCTTAGACAACTTTTACTGGTTCTTTGATAAAGCCAGCACAACAGTATCATCAGAATGAACTGCGTAATCGTGAAAACCATGTCTAAGGGCGCTGTGCACTCATTTCCTAATTGCCTGTTTTCAGTAGCACGTGGTAATCATTTTAACCCGCCTATGTAATTCCACGAAAGTAATTAATCCATTCTGGTTTCCTCCATTGCCCCAGGATACCTTATTCAGTGCTTACTCCATTATACTTGAACTCCTCCATATATGTGATGAATACCTTGGTACATGCAAAATCAATATTCATTTTTCACAAGTCCTACAACTGTTAAAGAATAGTGCTGTTACATCATTGCAGTTAAAACTGACTTTATTCAGTTAGTATAGGGATGCACGTTGTTGCAATTCATAGTTTTCTTTTTTGACCTGTAATACAAGTAAAAGTAATGTTTTTCGGCTTTTCCCAGTTAGGGGTCGCCACAGCAGAACTCTGGTCTGCTAATGATTGGCAGTGGATTTTTACGGTGCCGAGTTGCCAGCCTGATGCCCACCCTTCAAGGAAGGCACACCCATTCACACTCGCACCTACCTGCATGTCTTTAACGTCTCTCGACCGCGGGGAGGACATGCAGACTCCTATTAACAATACTCTGCTATCTTTTGAGCGTATGGTTATTTGACCCATCCTTTAATGACATACTTTTGATTGTCTTTTTCACAAGTTCTTGATATACCACTTAAAGTGTCACAAGAACAAAAATTTTGCGTGGAAACTGAACCAGTCTTTGCACATTTCAAGTGACAGGTTGCACATAACAGAACATTGCATAAACAAGTTCATTTTCACTTTTAATGTCATCCATATTTTCTTATGGAATCAACCATTTTAGAGGATGGTCTTTAGTGTCATGTAAGAAAACAAACCAACTTATTCTCAGCCAGTTTGTAATATCCATGTGCAAATAGCCGTCAACAAAATGAGCAAATATAATATTACCGCTATACTAACTACTTATTTACTTTTTTTTTTGTTCCCCTCACCAGGTGGTGAAAAAAAACTTTGCATTATGGATTAAGCTTCTGAACAGGAGTCATAATATGATGTTAGTGTCTTTCTTGTCTCTAGTTCTAAGAAAGGAGCAAATGTTTTGCTCTGTGACTGGTAACTCCATTGACCACCAGCTACACTTATAGAAGCACAAGTTCTACTAGCTAAAGGACAGGATAGGACCTCATCATTTAGGATATATTCCTGTTCAAGCCTGCAGATCTGTTCCCATAATCTTATCTACACCTGGAGCAGAGAAATGAATGAATCCCTACTTCCTGATAGTAATTCTGCAACTGCTATTATAGGTTCATAGGTAGGTACTAGGCTATTGACCCAACGGCCTATGTAAGCCTAGCCAACAAGGTTCCCTGGCTTATGCCATCCAAGAAAGTTATTTTCCTGTGCCACTGTTGAGCAGAGACACAGAAGTGATCCCCGGGGTGTATTTCCTATTTCCCATCCACTCATCAAGATTTTTCTTGAAGAGTACTAATGAAGAACTTTGCTTGACATAGATGGGTAGCCTGTTCCAGAGTTTGGGAAGTCTCTGGGACAGGAATCTATCCCTCCAGCATGTCCTGTTTATTGTGGTAACAAGGTTTAGGTCCCTAGATCATGTAGCTCGGAGGGATTGGGATTTCTTTAGGCGTAGCATGTCCAACAGCTCTGGATTTGACATAGCTTTATATGTTAGGCAGAGATCACCTCAGAGTAGGCGATATGCTATAGAGTAAAGCTGGAGTTTTTTGAGACGGTCAGTGTAGGGCATTTGTTTGAGGCCAGTAATTCTCTTTGTGAGGTACTTCTGTGGCCTTTCCAGCTGCTGCAGATGTCTTGTGAGGTACATTCCAAAAGGGGCGTTGTACTCTATAATGGGTCTAATGAGTGTCGAGTAGAGGGGAACAATGACCTCTTTTTTCCTGGATGAGAACCCTTTTATGATGAGGTGTGCCATGTAGAAGGACTTCCTGACTACTGTGGCAATGTGACTATCAAAGGAGAGACCACAGTCCACCTGGGTCCCAAGGTCTCATCACACATTCGGTGTTAAGTAGATTGCTGTCTGTGTGTTAGTTCATGGGTACAGAGTTTTTACCAAAGTGGATGACACTGCACTTTTTGGCACTGAGCTTGAGGCCATGGCTCTGACACCAGGCATCTGTCTCAGCGAGGCCCTTCTGTAGGATGTCCACATCGTTTGGGGACTTGACTATGGCTCCTAGTTTGCAGTCATCTGCGAACTTCATTAGCCAGAGGCTTTCTGTGTTAGCCTGTACTTCAGAGAAGTAGATACCAAACAGGAGAGGTCCCAGGATGGAACCCTGTGGTACTCCACTTGTCACTGCTTTGAGGTCAGATTTGGAGTCTGCAACTTTTAAAGTGTAGGTTCTGTCAGTGAGCCAGTTGGTAACCCATCTTGTGATGTAGGGATTTATACCTAGTTTAGTGAGTTTAGCTATAATTCCAGAATGGGGGATGGTGTTGAAAGCCTTGGCGAGGTCAAGATAGGCTGTGTGAACCACCTTACCCTCATCTACGGCTTTGGTGACTGCCTCAAAGAAGTCAATCAGGTTCAAGAGGCATGATCTGCCTTTCACAAACCCAAACTGGGTGGGATCCAGCATTTGGAGGTTACCAATGTCTTTGTTTATGAGTTCCATGATGCTACATTCCATGGCCTTACAGACCAGGCTTGTCAGGCTAATAAGTCAATAGTTCCCAAGATCAGTGGTGGCTCCCTCTTTGTGGAGTGGGATAACTGTTGCTGTGCACCATTCAGTGGGCACAAATCCTGATGCGAGGTTATAATTGAATATGGTGCTTAAGTGGGGAGCCAGTTTGTTCTGAAGTTCGTGTAAAATGCAACCTGGGTCCCATGGATGCTGTGTTTTTGGCTTTAGAGAGTGCAGCTTTTACCTGCATAGTTGTGATTACAGGGACTCTGCATTCCTCCTGTATAGATATGGGCCCTTTAGGGAGTGTGGGTGGGGAGGGTAAAGTTAGCACTGAACCTATCTGCTAGGATGTTGGCAATATCAGTTGGTTCTGTAATTTTCATGCCATTGTGCTGTAACTCAGAGCAGATCTGAGTGTTGCCATCAAGATTCTTGACATAGCTATAGAATGCTTTGTGGTTGTCCTTAGAATTAGTGGAGATTTTGTTTTCGTAGCTAGCTTTGGAGGATCTTATAAGGGATCTCAGCTTCTCACTGAGGCTGACCAGGGAACTCCTCCACTCATGGGATTTCACTCTGTTTTGCAACAATTTCTTCCTTCTGTTGTACAGTTTGTTTATGGCAGGGGACCACCAGAATGGCTTCCTTTTTTTGGAGGATAGTTTCTTGGTTCTGTTTGGGATAACACGATCCATGCACTCATGTAAGTGCTTGTAGAGTGCATTTGTGTAGGATTCAGCAGTTGTAACTGTATTGTCCGTCTGCATAGGTGTCTTGAAGTTCACCACTTCTGTCTTAAGAAGCATGAAGTTGGCTTTGGAGAAATTTTTTACCATGATTTCCTTAACGGGGGGTGGGGGCGAGATGTGGATATCGAGGGTGATTAGCTGATGGTCGGATCGGACCAACGGGGAGTTGACTTCAGGTGTGGAACACCAGTCTCTCATGTTGGTAATGACTAGGTCTAGGATATTGTTGCCCCTGGTGGAGGTGTGGATAAGGTGATCCAGGGCATTGGAGTTTATGAATTCCAGAAAGCACTGAGCTAAGGAGTTGGTACACAAGTAGTTTTCCCAGTTAATGGTGGGGTAGTTGAAGTCGCCCATTATTAGGGTATTTGGTTGAACCCTAATATTTTCTAGTACATCAAGAAAAGAGGAGTGGGAATCCTGAGGCATGGTGGGGGATCTGTAGCAAGCTACAATTTGGATTACAGTTTTGCCCAGAGTTAGTTGCACTTGGATAACCTCGGATGCATTATGCTGAGCAACTAGCCTGGAGGTGTGGATATCCTTAATGAATATGGCCACACCACCACCTTTGGTGTTTCGGTCCAGGTTACATGGCCGAAAAGTGTGGTATGAGTTATAGCCTGGTAGTGCAGGGGTGCTCTCTGGAGCCTTGAACCAGGTCTCAGTCACTGCACAGATATCAATGTTCTCCATTTTAAGGAGTGTCTCAAGTGAGTGCATTTTGAGATTTAGACTTCTAGCATTGAGTAGCATTACCCTCAGTTTTTGCTTGCCTGTTCCTGTTACAGTATTGAATTTGTCACTAGAATCTTGCCTAAAAAAAGGCACTATAGGGGCAGCAAGAGCCTTGGCCAGTATTCGGAATCCCAGGGGCGACAGGTGCAGGCCATCTGTGGCAAAGCATTGTGGTCTGTCATCCCAAGCACACAGATACTGGATCCCCTTAGAATGACACCAGAAGCTTAGCCAATTGTTGAAGTCAATCATTTTTTCCTTGTACTGCGGTATCATTTTGGGTGATAGCAGAATGCTACTCAGGGCTAGGGTCATACCTGCCTGGGCTACAAGATCGGACAGCTCTTCCATGTCTCTTTTCATGTAGTCCAGGGAAGTACGTCTCAGGTCATTCACACCAACATGGACAATGACAGAGTCATATTTGTACTTGTTGTGGAGTGACCTGAGTATGTGAGTTTTGTGGCGGATCCTGGCACCCAACAGGCAGCTGACATTAACCTTCTCCTTGTTTAGCTTGGTGAGTGGGACATCAGTGTGCCGGACTATAGAGTCACCTATGACTAGTGTGTTGGGTACATTGTTTTGCCTTATTGGCTGTGGTTGAGTGGCACACTGAGTCTGTGGGCTATGTGTCATTTAGGTTGTGCTGGGGGGTGGAGGTTGCTTGCATTTCTGCTTTGGAGGTCTCTGTTGCTTAGACAGATTATTATTGAAAGCCTCCGTGAATGTTTTTGTGTTACTATGTGTGGATTTTGATGGTGTTGATTTAGTGAGACTATGTGATAAGTGTGGTGTGGTGCAAATGTTTACCTTCTCCTCATAACTGTCAAGTTCAGTCTTGGTTGGAGAGAGCATTACCTCCAGTTTAGCTAGATAAGTGCATCTCTCACATGTTGTAGTGTTGGATGGTAGGAGGAGAGGGTTGTCTGTGTGCATGAGGTAATTTCTACATTGCCTCAAGATGCCCAGATTCATCAGATCAACAGGAGAGAACACTGGGAGCTGACCCTTGGACATGCCTGAATAAAAAAATATTTTCCTCTAGATAAGTGAGGAAAGTGAGTACAAGAGCTGTTTTTCTCTAAGCAAGTGAGAAAAGTACAAAAACTAAGAAAAAAATACTAAAAATATTGATTCTTAACTAGTTGCCTTATACTTTTAATCTGCTTGCATGTATGGAAAATGTGTTATCTAAGCTAATCCCTGAAGGGTCCAGTCCTTTCTACCTCATCGCTTATCCTGACAAGTAATTTTATAGCCTTCACTGGTAGTGACTCATACAGGGTCAGTCATGCTGTGTAATTCTGGGTAAACATGACTTTCATCAAGATACCATGGTCAGCCTACATCAACACCTTTGTAATTTAATGATTTATTGTTTAAGTTATATGTTTCACAAAGCCTGAACTCTAGTAATGATACAGAATATGAAATTTCTGTTTTACTCCTTAGAATGCATGTGCTAGTTTGGTGATCAGTCAGGGAAGTGTGTACTTTTATCTGAACTCTTATTGGAATTCCCTATCAGTATAACCCACCCCCTCTCAAGGATTCAAGCAGCAGTATTCAGCAAACACTCTTAGGAAGGAACAGCCTTCCCATGGAGTGAGCTGGCTTATAATAACTAACAACAGACTTCCTCAACACCTCTATGATGAGATTTAATGAGATCTCTCTGTGCTTTCTCCTATAGCCTCTTTAGTCTCAACTAATGTGAAAGTCAAACATGAGAGGGATTTCTTGAATAATATTAAGCATGCTTGCACTGTTATTGGGACTGTCAGGTTTCCCTGATACACAGTGACTCACAAATCACTCTCTTGCTCATGTTAGAGTAGAAAAAATGGTTCCTCAAGATTGATGTATGCTATTTTGTGGAGTGTCTCACTTCTCCATCCAATTTTCTGCAATTGTGAACTTGGTATATATGATTTCAAAGAGGGTATGGAAGTACAAACATTGTGTTGAGCTGTTCCATTATCTTGTGTTTAACAGGCTTCTTTCAAGGAATTGTAGTTCAGTGTTTTAGTTCCAAGTGATGAAGTTACAGTCACTCAAAGCAGAATCACTGTTGGCACAATTTAACAATGTCCAAGCTTGGAAACAGTGCTCTTGCAGGTCAAGCCACATCTGACCTGTGACCTGAGATAACCAAGTGAGATGTGTAAGAAGGCAGCAACCACTCCTTCCCACCTTCCATCACTGGCTGCTGCAGCCTTCAGGTTGTATACTAATGCTAGGTAGGTCAGCTGGTTAACAGTTAGGGCTTTCTCTGTCTGTACCACAGAGCTAGTGAACTGAGCTTTTTTCTCATGGGCTACTTTGTGTTTTTGTTTTGTTATTCTGAATGCGTGATTCAGAATGACAGTTCAAATGTTTTGCAGATCTAACACATTTGCATTACTCATGCCATTGGCTGTTACAGTTGTCAGTCACATAATGCTCAGCCACTCACGCTATACATCAAACATCCAACAATATATGTGATTATGTGTAGTTTTATTACTGGTACTGAGCCCTATAAGGCAGTAGATGTACCCTACTACCCCTCATACACAATGCAACTGTACACAGTACCATTGTGTGTAATGGCCCTACACCTCCTACTTTCTTTCCAGTTCTGATAGTTCATGATATGCTGCACTGTAGTACAGAAATATAGTGCAGCACTGATGCCTAAATGCCACAGCAGCTATCTTGGTCTAGGCATGCTTGAGCAACTGCAGGTTAGTGCTTTCTTATCTATTATGTAGAAATGAAGTAGTGTACACTGTACTGTGACTGCTGCTGTGTGTGGACTGCAGCACACAGTACTGCAGATGTAGTTGTGCAGGCTTCCACTTGTATAGTCCTGGGTTGATAAAATGTTTGTTTGAGTAGGTAGACCTACCTCTCAGCATGTCCACAGCATCTAAACACAAGCATATAGTTATATCTGAATGTGATAGGACCCATATTGTTGCTGCAGCAAAGTGGAGCAGAGTAGCACACTTTTTGGTCAGACTGTAGACCACAGACTTTTATAGACCCCGAGACTGCTACAAACAACGTACACAGATCTTGAATTTTGCACATCACATGTGTCATATGAGGCCACATTGGCATGTTCACAGGTTCATAGGTGAACAGTAGGCTGACTGACCTGAAGGGTATTTTAAGCCTAGCCAATAACCCAAGGTCAGAATTAATTCCTGGACCTCGTGTCAATGAGGTGAAGATGTTAACCATTATGCCAGATCTACTCCTGTGTGTCATGACAGCATATGTACCATTGTGAAAAAGTACCACCATCTTCAAGGCATCTCCAGTAATGCTGTCTTCAAATGTCCCATCATCTTCTTGACCATCTGTTCAAAGATCCTCCACAGCAAGGGTGTTATGATCATACAGTCAGGCTGTCATGTCACCTTGCACACCATGTGACCAGCTTCTTTTCACGTACTTTCTTGCACCTCTGTTGTTTTAAATATCTTTATTAAACAATCACATTTTAAATGATAACATGGCTTTAGATTCATTAATAAAAAAGAAAACAAACCATAGTAACTGATTCCATTGTTATTGTCATGCAGTGTGCATGTATGTTTTCTTTTTAATATTTTTCATTCACTCCAGCATCACGTACATGTTTCATTTCCTGTCTTTCCTTAAACATTACTCCTCCTCCTGAACATTATTCTGCTTATATATTGTTTCTGTAGATTCAATTTGTTTCTGTAAAACTTGCTTCTTTCTTTTCTACAGATCCCAACTCCAGTTCTTTTAGTTGATTTAGATTTAGATTTCCATTTTCCAGCAATTGTTTTTTTGGTAGCCAATAGCATTAGACTTAGTAACGTCATAACTATGCCTATGCGATTCAGATGCTATATATCAGCTCAGAAGAATCATTTCCATAGTTACAAAACATTTCCATCAAGGTATTCTGCATGGAATTTTTTAAATTTGTCAATTCAGTCCTATGACATGTTCCCAGTTACATTTGTCTTCCCTGTCATACCGCCAGCATTTGCTACTGACCTGAGGAAAAATCCACTGATGTCTAGTTGAGGTATAAAGTACCCATACAAACAATTCCATGCAAAAATTATAAACCTTTTTGAGATTGTCACATACTCAGGGGCATTACAGATCTCTTCCTATTGTTTATTTGTAAAGTGCCTTTCCATTCACTTTTTCCTTTTTTTTCTAACCTCCTTTGATCAGTGCTTATAGGTGTCATGCAGTATTTTATACAGTCTACTAATTAACCCTTTTAAACAGAAGAGTCTGCTCTAGACTCAAACAAAAAGGCTACCAGAGGTGATCTTTCACTTAGCACTTCTTTAGCCCTTTCTATTTGCCCATACTCTAGTATCATGTCCTGATAGAAAAAGCAGTCTCGTACCTGTAGTCCAAACCTTTGCTTAGCCTTATCCGACTCTACTACCTTTCCCTCCCAAGTTATTTGTGCACAATGCCTTGGTTCTTTTATCAGTTTTACACAGTAACCCTATTTTCTATACCCCTATTTGAAAAAAATCTTTTCTCCATTCCTGCACTGCCTTAGTTCTTAGAATACTTTTTGCTGTTTTATGACAATAATACTCTGTATTGTTGTTATTCTCAAGGATTTATATCCCAAATCCTACTTTTTCCTTATTTCTCTAACTCCCACTGCCTTTTATAAGCATTTCATTCCACTTTGATTTATAACCTTTTGCTCGAGTTATATAGATGAGCCTTAACCGCATAGCTCTAAATTGCCCCTTCAAATAAAGTAACTCTAAACCTCCTTGTTCTTTGGGGGAGAACCAGCCTATTCCACTTAACTCTTGCCCTCTTCCACTCCCAAATAAATTATTTCAGCTCCTTATTAATCATCAACTTCTTTCCTAATTTATAGAAATATGCCTTTCATGTATATAAGACTAAAGGGACTAAAACATTTCCACTTATTGTGTCTTACTATCCATATCCATAATCAAAACCTTCCAACTTCTCAATTTATGTATTCTCTTGTGTTTATTTAGTCTCTTCTTACATATCTTTAGCTGCAGTAACATAATCCCTTTTAATCCTTTCTAAATGCTTAATGTTATCATGGGTGGCAACGGTGGTGCAGTGGTTAGCATTGCTGCCTCACAGCAAGAGGTTCTCCGGTTCGATCCTCGGCTGGGGTGCCTTCTGTGCGGAGTCTGCATGTCCTCCCTGTGGTCGCGTGGGTTTCCTCCGGGTGCTACGGTTTCCTCCCACATCTCAAAGACATGCTGCAGGTGGATTGGACACTCTAAATTGGCCCTAGGTGTGTGTGTGAGTGTGCCTTCTGTGGAAGGTTGGGCGCCGGGCTGGCAACTCGACACCGTAAGACTCCACTGCCATTCAATGTGTGGACAAGGTGATCCGCTGTGGCGACCCCTAACCGGGAAAAAGCCGAAAGAAGAAGAAGAAGAAATGCTTAATGTTATCATATGCCCATGAGTATGGGTAGTGTAGAAGCAATTAATGTGTGGGGATATGGTTTACAGCTATAACCTTTGTTTAAACTTTATTTATTTTATATCTTGAAAGGAACTGAAGCTGTCTCACAATGTTCCGCAACATTAAAATATTCTTTTTTGGATTTATCAAATACCAAATAATATCCCCAGCAAGTAAAGCTAACTTTTTCAATTAGCATACCAGTTATGTAACTTAATTTGTGACGCCCTTATTTTCTTTGATAATGGATCTAAATGTAAAGGAAATAACAAAGGGGGAAGAGGCTATACCTGCCTAGTTCCTCTTTCACATACTGTTTGTCAGAGAGGAACCCTCTCAGCATAAATATTGCCTCTGACCATTCATATATCCTATTAAATCCTTATTAACCCTTGTATTCTATCAGGGAAAGCAAATATTACCACTGGTCTATTCATAAAATCCCAGATAACATGCATCAAAACCACCAACAATAGCGGCACCTTCTTTACACTCTGCTTCTCTCGACATTATCATTCTTCTATTAATAGTGTCACATGTTTGCCTCCCATTCACAAAATCTCATTGATCCATATCTATCAACCTTAGCAACATCTTTGCCATTCTCATAGACAGTATAGACATAAGCACATTATAACCAGGGTTTAAAATTCAAATAGGTCTATATGAAGCCTGATATGATGGGTCTTTACCCATTTTGTGTAATGCAGCCACCACAGCTTTCTTCCAATATACTGGTACTCCTCTCCCCTGTTAACACATTATTAAACCAAACCTTCCAAATCTTTACCACTTTTCCCTCCTAACTTTCAAATTTCCACATCTTCTATTCCTGGAGGCTTCCCATTTGATTTATGCATCGCCATTTTTATTTCATCTCTTTCTGTCTTAGCTATTACTTGTTGAGCCTCACCTTCTTCTAACTTTGGCATAGTTGCCTTCCATAAATAATTTGTGCCATTTCTTGGTTTCACAGTTCCTCTGCTTTATGCAAATTTTCTTAAAAATTCTGAGCTATTCTTAATACCCATACAGATTATTTTTCTTGTTATAGGCTCCCTATGGGTGAATACAACTCTTTCTGTTGTCTGTTGTCTAACCATTGTGCTAAACATTTTTGTATACTAGAGTTATTATTAAAAGTAGTTTCTTAACAGCAACCTTTCTAAATTCATGTATATTATCCAAATAATCTCTTATTTTCCCTTTAGCATTCTGCAGTTGTTACTCTTACTTCTTCTACAAGATTTTCCTTCTGTAATAATTTAACCTGTATCAACCAACTAAAGAATTCCTATTACTTCATCCTATAACTCTTTCCCTCTCATCTCTACCCTATTTTAAGCTCATGTTTTAAATTTTAATCCACTCCATAGCCATCCCTTCTGAAGTAATTTCAAAGTTCCCTAATACCTTTCTGTTTAACAGGTAAGAAGGAAGGCACTAGTGTCTCAGTTTTTCATCATTATATCTTTGTCTTAGCTTTGTTGATGCATGATCTGATATGGTTATTGGAAAAGACTCAAAACTTTCAATTATATGTACGTGCTCCTGTGATTTGTATTCAGTGTAGCCCATATCATGCATGGCCAATTATAGACTCAACCTTGACTGAAGCATAACAAGGAACTGCAAATAGAATGCATAAAAATACAAATGGTTATTACAGAAGTAAGATTTCCAGAGAGCTGCCATAATCGACTTCAGTGAATTGTTCTGTGACTGTTTAGCTGCAGATTATGTGCATTTATTTAAATGGCAAAAATCAAGGAGAAAAGAGTAGGAAGAAGGGATTTAGTTATTAGATATGAGTCTGCTGAAGTGAAGCTTGGCTTGGTAGGTGGTTACAATGGGAGCTGCAAAGTGAAATGAATGAGTCAAGTAATATGACCTATGTTGTTGCATTTGTATGTAAATGGAAAATTACTTTCTTTATATGTGGTCTAAAGATGGTGCAGTTTGTGAGGTCAATGAAGCTTGTGGAGAATCTGTGCTAGAATATGGTAGGAAGAATGGATAATCTATTATCTTTGCAGTGAGCTTTGTTTAAGGGTGTGGAGAAGACAGTAGCAGGTAGTATGATGTCCATTTAGTTTGGAGATGAGAGGGAATGCAGTACCCTGATAATAATTTAAATATAAGTGAGCCAAGAAGGAGGTCTGCACTCTGAATGGTAGCCATTTGTCCTTTTTAAGAGATATGCAGTGGTGTTCTAGCTAGGAATAATTGCCAATAAACAGGTAGATTTTATTTGAAATTGTTTGATGAGTTCTAACTTTTTTGTGAGTCATAGTCAGAGAGCAAGTCTATATTCAAGCTGGGGAAAGAGGATGACTTTCCTAATGGCCACTCTGACTAGGAGATTAAATGAATTGCAAGAGCTTTTCTGCCCAGAAAAGTGATATATTTATGGCCCAATGTTTTTAATGTGTGTTTGAAACTTAAAAGATTGATCTAGATAGATTATCAGGTATTTTGATATGGCACTGGTTTCTAATAAGTGATTGCAGTGATATTTTATCAAGAGAGACTTGGCTCTGCGGGACACTTGATTGTTTATCAGCAGTGGAAGATATTGAAGAGACTATTGTAACTTTGAGTGTTATGTTTTTGAACTAATATGTGGCCTGTGCACTGAGTACAATGCTAATCAGGTGGGAAAGTAGGATAGTGTGATCCATGATTTCAACAGCTCAGGTGAGATTGATTTAAAGAACACCTGTAAGAGTTTCTTTATACATGGATAGTATGTAATTCATCAAGGAATAGAGAGAAGTTATGGTGCTCCTACCTGATTAAAATCTGGGCTGTCAATGGGAGATTAGGTGATATTTCTGAAGGTATGAGGTGAGCTTTTGGTAAAAGAGTTTCTCTGGAATTATAATTAGCGGTAGTAATATGGAAACTGGTGGGCAATGTGTACCTGAGCTAGGCTTTGATTTCTCATGGACTAGAGCAGATTTCCAAATAGTGGAGGTAAGTCAGAGGTTATAGATGTTGTGGGGGGGGGCAGTAATAAAGTCCCTACAGGGATAAATATGCCATGGGCATAGGATGTCAGATTATATGGGAGTGTTGAGGAAGATTTGTTCTATCTTATCTGAGATTTGTTTATATGTTATTTTTGAAAAGTAGAAGGGGTGAATGTACTCCAGGGGCAGGAGATGGAATGGGTGTGGCTAGAGGGGGTGAGTTGAGGTACTGCAAGACTGGAGAATGTTTTTAAGAAAGCCATATAAAGAAAGTTGGTCTTTAAAATACTGAAAGATTATTGCTCTCCCAACAGAATTGTTTTGAAGAGGGAAGAAGAAATATATGTTTGGTTGTGGGTCATTTGGACTTGTGTCGGTGTACTAATTGTTTTGGTGATGTTATGCAGTAAGGCAAAGTGGTTTCCTGGTTGATAGATTTGTGTTTATTTTTCATTCTCGCCTAACCTCATTTCTTAGTTGCATGAGGGCTTTGAGCTATTTCGTGAACCAATCAAATTTTGGTGTGCTTAAGGAGACGTGATTAAAGGGAATTAGTTGTTGTAGAATGTTAAGTGATGTTCAGCTGTAGTGCTGGCATCTTGGATGCCAAGAATACGTGACCAGTCTGTTGTGGGGATGCTTAAGGTGAATCATGATATATCATTTGCAATCTTAGCCTGAAGGATATACATTTTGGGAGTGTTTAATACTTAAATTACAAATGATGAAAGCAATTGAGCAGTAGTTTCTAAGGACGGATGGTGATGTGGTTACTGAGGAGATGTTTGTTTGGTGAGTGAAGATAACATCATCAAAGAGGGAATAATGATTAGATACTGTGTTTGGTGCTGTGGGTTATTTAAGTTATTGCAGATGCTGAAGATGTATTTTGAATTCAGTCATGTCATTAACTGACTGACCCAGTAGGTTTAGAATCAGTCTCTCAGTATGAGCATATGTTTTTCAGGGGGTATGCATGATAGAATAATTCAAATTATATATTTGAATTTTTGGATTGGTAACATGAGTAGAATATACACTACTGTGATAAAGATTTGCTTTAATAATGTGCTGGGAATTTTTACTAAAACCTAACTAGGGTTGAAGTCAGTAGTGGTATTTGTTTTGCCATGATAGTTACTTTAAGGGTCTTTGTCCAGGAGGAGTATCAGGATATAGTTGTAGATTTGGAAGCACTGCTTAATATTAGGATGGCTTTAAGTCTTGACACTGTGATGGCAAGAAGATGTGATGAGTGTTTTTTAGTGAAGACACTGATTTGATCTATGTTCATACTTTGTATGTGTGTAAGACACAATAAGTAATTGTAGTTGTATCTTGGGGAAATATATAAATAATCTCTGTGTTACTGCCACTGCTACTGAACTTAAATCTTCCATAGTGAATGTTTCACATTACATCTTCAGAAATCTACCCTCATTTGATATATTTTTTTCTTCTAGGTCCCCCTAATACAGCTTTACTATTGGAAATCAGGTTCCGGGTCCCAGTTATAATTAATATTTGCTGCTGAAAGTTTATTTCTTCCAAAATTCTCTTAAGCTCCACAATAGTGCTTTTAAATGGAATACTAATATATGCCAATTCAGTCTTCCTCCCCCTTGTCACTAGCCTGTTGCTACCACAAATCTACCATCATTATCTTTTCAGCTCTTCTATGACTATTGGAGCCCCTCTGACAATCAGTATTATTACTCGTCTTTCCCTTTTTCTTGATACTCTACTGAATGCCCACCCAGAAATCCTTTGTCAAATTCACATGCTTATGCCTATCCAAATGTATCTCTTGTAACATTGCTTTTTGTAATCTATATTTCTGAATTTAATTAAATACTCTTTGATTTTTGACAGTGCTAGTAAGGCCATTTACACTCCATGTTAATAATGACAAAGCAGCCATTCTGATAGAATACTATTCCTCCCTCATATTATACATGGCAGGTATTTTGAATATATGTTTCCAGCTTGCAGCTTACATGCACACACTAATGTTTGGCAGGCTGATTTTGTATGGTGTTACTTCTTCCCATCTCTATTTAAAACATGTTATCTTTTCCCTGACTTTTAACTTCAATAAAACACTTAAGAAACAAAAAACTAAATGCATTTTTAAATGCCCTATCCCCTTTTAACTTGCAACAAACACACAAAATCATATACACTTTCCAAGAAGGAAGTTTACCCTCCAAAAAAAAAACAATGCCCCAGACTGAAGGTTGCACTCTGTTTAAAAAGTTAAGGTTAACCATGTTAAAGTGCATATTCGATGATGTAGTCACACTTATATACACAGATTACTGTATTTCTTATCTTATCTCTAGCCCTGCTCCTAGATGTGAAAAACAATTTGCATGTATTTAGAAAACATTAACTTTTAACCTTAAGAAAAAGTGAACTGGATATCCTTAAACAATTTATCTAAAATTGTGCACTGCTATATTTAACATATTAAAGCACTAAAGCTGCTGAGGAAGTAAATACTTGTATAAATATGCACTTCACACAGTTTCAAACTATGTGCTTGTCAATATCCCTTTACATTTGAATTAACATTATGTCTTGTGGATTTCACTTAGAACACACTGCTTTGACCTCTCATGATTAATTGCATGCACCTCTGGGATCCTTATATCCAACTAAAAATAAGTTCTAATTAAATCAAAATGCCATCAGCTTTGCAAATGCAGGAAAGAACTATTGTAGATTTATTTTACAATATTCTGTTCATGCATCTAATGATTAATTGCCTGCAACTGCAGGCTTCTTGTTTCCAACTAAAAAAACTTTCCAAAAGTGTGAAAGATTTGCCATTTTAGTGCCTTTCATTATTTTCTCTTGTTTTTTAAGCCTATTTTATTTTTAACCCCTCATCTATAGTTTAAACTAAGGACATTGATATATAAATCTTCCTCTGCAAAAGCAGAGGAGATTGTTATTCTTTAATTCTACATATAATATGATCAATACACTTTTTACATTCCTCTAGCAGAACACCAAGATTAGAACATCATATTTATTTAGTTTTTTTTTTTTTTAATTTCTGTTTTATATTTGGTTACCGGGAAAGTCTGACTGGACACAAGTCCCTTTTCAGTGGAGGCCCAGGGAGAAAAGTTCCACATTTATGACACATTACATAGCACAATAAAATGACATATTACATTGCACAATAAAATAAACAATTACATAATACTGAAGTATAGGAATTATGTACAAGTTTTAATACTTCTGATTTACAAAGAAGTATCATGATACTGATTAGTGAGAATACTAAAAGCATTACATACATGTCAAATGAAGAGATGTAGAAAAGAAAAAATAAAAGAGAGATGTAGAACAGTTCTTATATAACATGAGTCAGACATTATAAAATTTTCCTCGCTTTTTCTAGCTTTTCTTATATTATTACAGTATAAAGCTTGGATGAATTACAGCCAAGGAAAAGTATTTTCTTACTTTAATATCACTAGAGCATACAGTAAAACTAATAACACTCACCAATCTCACATTTAAAATACCTCTGACTTCATACTATACTGGACATTTTACAATATAAAATACAATTTATATCAGGGACATTTTATACAAATATTAATAAGATAAAATAACTGCTTACTTACCCTTACTTCTTCAGTCCCTTCATTGTTCTTGTAAACATTGATGACATACTGTGGAGTGTATGCTTTACAGTCCTTCCGCCAGTTTAAGATAAGTCAACAACCCCCCCAGTCTTTTCAGCTACTTCTTGCAGAACCACAGCTCATATGTTTAAGCTATTCCTAACAGGATTGTTGCGTTACATTTCTCCCATTTATTCACTAATTTCCTAATGATGCTGGTCTTCTTCCTGATCACTGAAATCTCTCAACTCTCCTGTCTGGTTAAAGTGAAATGTATTCTTAATCCTTCTAGCCATCTCTAGGACTTTTTACTGTCACTCAAACATTTTCCTTTGGAACAACATAAAAAGATTTCACTGGCAACGTTTACCTATAGCCTTTGTTATTGTAAAAGATTGAAAACCACATCAACTTGCTAACTCCCTCTTTGTTGGCTAGACTTTTTTATTTCCCCCTTACCCTATTCTGCGTCCAAAATGGTTTTTGATCCTCTAGGAGAAAATATTCTGAAAACAGCTAGATGTAGCAACTTGAATTTCATACCTGCTTCTCTGTGTGCAACAAATAATCATTTTCCACAAACACCCTTGTGCCATCAATTTTTAATACTTTTTACTTCTGCCACAATTGTGTCAGGAGCAGCTCTTTTTGCAGGTACAATAGCATTTTCACTAATATAGGTTTTGGCTGCTTTCTCATTGCCAGATTTAGACGATGAGCACAATGCACCCTCTCATTTAACAAATCCTGTTTTGGAACATCAATCCAATTGATTGTATGTACTTTCATAACATTAATGCAGTCCATTCATTCTGCATGCTCTGTATTGTAACTTTTGTGAAACATCTCTTCTTGAGAATCTTAATATTCACCTAGCCTTTCCTTCATTTCATCCACTGATTTCTGTAGTTTCATTGGTGGGCTACTCAAAGCTTTGTCTCTTTTTTTCTCAGTAGTTTTATATTTGACTATATATGTATATTAGAGTGAGCATTTTTCTTTGTAGTTATATTCCTCTAGTGTCTCATATATTTTAAACACATCTGAGTGAACTTTATTTATTTTCCCCTGGAAATCACTGGCAGCCATTTCCTGTAATAAAGCTGAATGTTGAACTGCTTTTGCTGAACAGCTGCAAGATACTTCCCAAATGTTTTTTTTTTCTTCTTCTTTTCTGGTTACATTTTACTTATTTTTTTCAAATTTATATTTTGCTGGCAATCAGACATTGTGATCAGTACCCAGTAACTGGACTTTACTAAAACTGATATATTTTACTTGCTGTTTTAACAGTTTCTCTTTTCTTACACTGGAAGAGTGTGGAGCCATCTTGTAAATCTTGCACCTGTGTTTTGTCATGGCCTGTACCCCCGGACAGCAAATCCCCCAGTGAATATGTAACAGAACAACTTATGCAACAGTGAGTACCTCAGAACATCACTGCAAAATTCATAAATGCATACATATATTTGTGTTCTCTTTAATATGCCATCAAGGTAGTCCATCACACAGATCACATTACTACTGTGTACACATTATGCCATGAAGGTAGTGCATCATACTAATCACATTACTAGTATGCACACACACAGAGACTACAATGGCCTATTACTCCATCTATCCACAACCCCTTTTTCTAATTTTTGCACATGGGGCAAGGTTACAGTGTCCAGTCCACTTACTGCATGTCTTTGGAATGTGGAAGGAAACTGAAGCACCTGCAGGAAACCCATGCAAACACAGGGTGGATTTTCAGAATCCTCAGAGAAGGCACCCCAGCCAAGAATGAAAATGGGGATCCTCTTGCTGTGAGGCAACAACACTATCCACTGTGCCATTGTGCTACCCAGTGGCTACAGTGGTGTATTACTCTTTGCACATAAAGACTACATATACAGAGACACCATGTATGCATGAACTGACAACTTGCATATGTACATGCTTTGAGAAGAGTAGTAGTAGTATCTTTTGGATTTTCACGGTTAGGGGTCGCCACAGGAGTCCGCTAATGAATGGCAGTAGATTTTTACGTACCGACTTGCCAGGCCTGACGCACAACCTTCAACGAAGGTACGCCCATTCATGCATGTCTCCACACAGAAGACGCTGTACAGAGCCATTTGTCATATAATATGCTTGTGTGTCCTACAGTACTGTTACATAAATCAGTGATGGACAGTTTTGTGGTGCACCAGTAGGTCATTAATTCAGGAATACAACTGCATAGAGCAGGACTCTGTAATATATATAAAGTATGCAGTATTTATTTTGTATATATGAATACTGCTTGTCATTTAGCTCTCTTTATGAGCCTTTTATACTATATCCATGCAAAGTGAAGATGGTTTAAAGATATAGCTAGTGTGCCACAATATGGACGAACCTACATCTTTAACAGCAATGACTTGCAGAGAGGACACTTTTTATTTATAGTTATATGGCAGGTCTATATTAATTCATCAGAGGTTCACTTCATCAAACCCTAACCATTGAACATTCATTTCAGCGAATGTTCTCATCGAAAAAAAAAAAAAAACATTTAAACATAGAAACTAAGCACTTGGCCAAAACAACACCAGAATAGACAGCACACTATGTAAAACCCACCAAAATGTGTGTGCGTGGGGGGGCAAAGCCCTCCCATACACCCCCCCCAACTATATTTAATCAACTCTGAGATCACACTACAGTGGGGAAAAGGGAAAGTTTGTGCTGCTGGCTAACTGTTTCCTTTTCCTACATAAATATTTTGCTGATATGAACCTTCTCTGAAATGCAAGTTTGATGGTTAGGGTTGGATGAAGAAAGGTTCGCTGAGGTGAACCTTCGATGAATTAATATAGACCCATTATATGACATGGCAGGGGTGTTTAGTTGTACAAAACATGCTGCAGTGTTACATAGCAAAAAGCTGACAAAGCCAGTGGTGCTATATGACTTCATTTGTTTCTCTTTACCTGCAAAGACATGCTGAAGGGTAGTATTGCTGGTCAGGAACCTGGACTAGGAGTAGTAGGTTCATCTGTTGTCAGAGACTGTAACAGACATTAATGATTGAGGTGGACAGGGTACCTCACCTCTGACTGCCATCATCATATTAAAAATATGAAGGATCAGGCAAAGAAGAAGACCACAGATATCCATCTGCAGTAACAGTATAGACACATGACATCACTTAATATGTAAACACTCTCTGCCAGTTAGATCATACTAGTGCACAGGTGCCTTGGATTCCATCATGAATGTTGAGGATAGCCTTAATGTGTCTTCTGAATAATCTACACTGAGGATAGCTTCAGTGTGGATTCATCAGAAAAAATGGTTTCATATTCACAACAAATGACCAGTTACAAAGGCCTCAGTAGTCATCTTTGTGTGTGTGTGTGTGTGTGTGTGTGTGTGTGTGTGTGTGTGTGTGTGTGTGTGTGTGTGTGTGTGTGTGTGTGTGTGCTTTTCTATTGT
>NC_056746.1:856157944-856165444 GCF_019279795.1 Protopterus annectens | reverse complement strand
CTATAGTAATATTACTGATCAAGCTTTGTGTGACCCATATCAATGTAATGACTCTTCCATTTAGATTAAACTAAATTCTTAATGGATGTGACATAAAAGTTTAAAATTGCCTATACATAACACAGTTTATATATGGTATAGGTAATTTCTAAATATCTGTGGACATACTAGTAGCTGAAAATGTACTCAAGTTAAAAGTAATTCAACCAGGGGCTAGAGACCAGAAACCAGTGGCAGTAATGACAATACAGGAGTCAGCTGAATTCATCACACTTGTATAATATTTTTTATTGATGTTTTTTATTGTCATTTTATTGGTGACATTGCTATTTAAATGTTTTTCAATTCACTTTTGTTATTTATGTGTCTTTCCAATGTGCTGTCTTTTATAAAGCAGGTGGAAAGATTGGTTAGCTGAACAGGTCATGTGATGCATCAAGAATGTCATGAGTGAAGTGTTTAGCATTCAGTCCATTCTGAGAAGAGTTCTCAGCAGAATAAACAGTGAAAGTGCTACATTTATTTTTGTTTTCCAGTATCGTGGTATATGGTTCAGTTGTATTTAGTTTCCACATTTTGGTTTTGTTGGAACTGTTGTTTTGTTCTTTTTTTAATAATGGCAGGAGTATTAATCTGGCACTGGAAAAACAAGGTGATGATTTTCTACCAGAAAATTCACCAGTGAGGAAAGGTCCTGTAGCAATGCGTCCCTCTGAGCATTGCCTCAGTTAATGCTGTCATTTCACTGGTTAGCCAGTTAAAATTCAGGATAACACTGGTGTAGTTTCTTCCTTTCCACAGATTTGAATGTGCTACTTGAAGAAATGTAAATGAGAAAAAATGTGCTACTGGATGACTGTATCACCTGTACCACTTTTGTATATTAAAGTATGCTGTTTTCATCCAGGTACGTATTGACATTAATTGTTTTTCAACAATAGTCGGAATGGAAGTAAATAGGATATCAGCAAGCAAAATGAGGCAGCCAAAGTATGCTTGACTGCAGCTAATAACTGGACCATATATCACAGATAAACAGTGTATCATTCAAATCTCTCTTTCCTGAAAGGTATTCTAAGCTTAGAGGAAGCCTTTCAAACAGTTGTAACTGTAAGCAATCAGAAAAGTTACAGCAAAGTTATATCACCTTTCCCTAAAAATGCTCAGGGAAAACAGTATCCAGCTCAAACCTAGAATATGTCTAGATATTCCTAATAGACAGATACCCCAGAACAATTCTCCCAAGGGTCTAAAAACTGAAATACTTAATATCAAGTGCATCAATAATGAACAGATACAGCTTGAGGCCTGGCTGAATACAGTGAAGTCTCACATTGTTGCTGTTACTGAAATGTGGCTAAAATACAGTAATGTATATACTTATAGTACACCAGTTATAGCGGAGATAACTGTGCCATACTCACAAGTAGCAGGTCCTGCATAAGTGCAGTTATTGGTGTTCTATTTCCAATAAAAATTATCTTGATTAAGGAAATACATAATGCAAATGCTAACAATGACGCAGCACCATATTGGTTAAAAGTCCACCTTATATTTGGAAATAGCACTGACATGCACAGTGGTGCCATCTAAATCTCACCTCTAGCCAGTCAAACTCTTATGGATATGTATAATAAAGATCTAAACGGAAACATGATCATAATAGGTGACTTTAATTTAAATGCATTAGTACTGTGATAATATTAAAGAAAAAAACAATGTAAAATTTGATGTCCATACTTTTTTTTCAGATTATAACACAGGCACAAGCTGCATTTAAGCTTTATGAAACATCCAACAGAAACTGCACTGCTAAACTGTATTTGTAAGATGTCTTAACAGAGACTGAAAATTTGTATTTCTGTTATGTAATATAGGTAAAATTGCATATAAAACCTATAACTTTATTCTGTTGGAAAATGCAATAGTTGTGCATGCAATATGAGAGATGCTTCTGTGGTTGAAATTAATTAATTGTTGCCTGTAATTGCACCAGATGTCATAAAATAGGGTAGTCAGGAAACCCCAAGCTAAAAACCAGAACCAAACAGTTAACAGTATAGAAATTCTTGTGTTTAAGTCCAGTTGGTCTTTTGGACTGTTTTTCTACAAATGAGAAGAATTGAGCTAATTACCTCTGGTTTATGAGAGAAAAGAATAAGCAACAATATTTGAGCTGAAACACATGCATTAAGTCACTTGTACTGTAGGCTTTGCAGTGGGAACTAATGTGTCAGTTGCTGTTCTGCAGTCTATCTGTACAGTTTACTCACAACTCAGTTAAGGCTTCAATAGTCTGAATTAGAGGCAAATGGGATTTTAGCTACTATTGGAGTTTTCCTTTAAATTATTCTTTGTGCAATTTATCATTTTCTTATTCTTCTGTGCAAATGTATATACCTCTGCATATTTAACTTGTATCACTATTTTCTAACTTCCCTATTTTCTAAATAAAGTCTATTTATTCACTTTAAGATCTTGTGGTTGTTTTTATTTATGTATTATTTATTATTAGAAAAGGAGCGTTAATTAGCATTGTAATTAGTTAAACTGCTGCATATATCTTCAAAGCACGTATTTTTATATTTTTATCTGGTTAGTCATCAAGAGTGACATGTTAGTTGGTGGGCCCCTAGCATAGTCTCTAGTTATGGGTCACATCTACTTTGCCTGAATAAAAGCTGTGGGGAGCTCGAAAATTCTACCAGCCTTCCATGATAATAATTTGTATGTGCATGAGTGTGTGTGTGTGTGTGTGTGTGTGTGTGTGTGTGTGTGTGTGTGTGTGTGTATTTGCATATATGTGAAAGTAATAATTTGTTTGAAAGGCAGTTACTATAGGTAAGGAGCACTAAAGACACTGAATTAAACAGATATGGCATTACAAATGGGGGCCTGTACTGGAGGGTTGAAGTCTCAGCTCAATAAACAATCAGACTAAATGTAATTCTAGTTTGTGTGTGGATGTTGGAAGCCACTATCTCCATCAACAGTGCATAATCCCTGTTTTTTACTCTTGAGGCTAGGTTGCATTTAATTAGTCGGTTAGAGAATCAAATTTGTGTGCATCTTTTCCATTTTAACCTGTTGGATAACAGTGATGTGACTTGTGAGACCATCTCTTTCATAGCTGTCAGAGCTATATAGGGACAGTGGAGTGGGTCTAAAGAAGATAACCCCTCTATCTTAGATATCCAGGTGCTCAATGGTGGGTTATTAAAAGCCCCATGTGACTACTGGTATTATACTGATTAGCAGTGGTGAGGTTCAGACTCCATTTGTCAGCTGACCAAGACCTTGTGCACTACAAGTACCATCAGTCTTTTAACTAAGAAAACTGTTCAGCCTCATGGGCTTAAAATAAGTAGTCAAACACTCTACAAGGCCTGAAATCATCACTGGTCATGATTCCTTATGAGACCTGGTCTGAGATAGTGCCACATACATGTACTCCAAAATCTCTACTTCAGGTACTTTTATAAGTGACCAGTGCCCTACTTCCTCAATATGATGACTTAATACAAAGACATGACAGTCACAATACATCTGGAACAAACTGAGTCTGAAAAGCATGAAGGACAATCTTCACATTTCATCTAAGTTCTTTAGACAACGTACCCCTTAACTAAGAGAATAATTCAGACCTTGAAGTTTTCATCTTGTGTAATCAAATATTTGCAGGTCAGGACAACTTCTTATCTAGTGGGTAAACGCATAGCTCACATCAGAAATTATAGCTCTACTTAAAAAAACCTATAGGTGATGGAAAAAGGATCCCCTTTAACAATTATATTCACTAGGCTTACAGTGAATTGACAAAACACTGTTAAATTTCATTAAACCTGGCAAAAGCAACATTCTTCAGAAATAAACAAATTGCAATAATTTTTTTCCAAAAAAAAAAAAAAAAGAATTTGGGAAATCCACGAAAGAACTTAGAGGGCAGAAAAGAGAAATCATATCATACTTCTGCAACAACTACCAACTCCTTTTTTTCTGATCTCTGCAAGATCTCACGCAATGGCTTCCTTTCCTATATCCAGCTGATCATTCATTCTCTGGGGTGGGAGCTTGGCATTCCCAGGCTAGGAGAGAAGAATCCTATTGTTCATTCATTCCTGCCTGGGTAGCTCTATATTCCCATCTTATACCCAGGGGTAATGTTCAAGTAATAGAGAGTATGTTATCTTGCTTGCCCTGTGGAGCAGCCTTCGCAACCCTTAATGAAGTGACCCCCACTCATGGTAGTTTAACCACATGCTGATATCCACAGGCATATGTTTCTGCAGGCTGAATCCCCTGGGTTCTGCTCTTGCACACTGTGGAAGCACATGCTCTTTAAGTCCGTGCTGCACATGCTCTATATGTCCATGCTGCACATGCTCTATAAGTCCATGCTGCACATGCTCTATATGTCCATGCTGCACATGCTCTATAAGTCCATGCTGCACATGCTCTATATGTCCATGCTGCACATGCTCTATAAGTCCATGCTGCACATGTTCTGTAAGTCCATGCTGCACAGTTGTAACATCCAGTGCTCCCACTATGTATCACTCAGGTGATGAGTCAGAACCACCTTTTTCCTTTCAGGATGGCTAAGTCAGCAGCGTCTGTTCACTCCCAGCCTCCTCTGCCAGCTCCATCAGGTGCCCAAGCTATTAATCGAACTTAGGTCACCGGGGTCAATCTTGCAACTCCTGTTAGGGTTTCCACCTTTCACTTTGGCAAAAACTAGACTGAAGCTGCACCCTTGCATTATCCAAAACCTCTGCCTCTCCCTTTATCTTTCCTCACTGATACAACCTACCTACAAGGCCATTTTTTATGTATATGACATCTTCGGAGGTGGAACCACTTCTTTTCCCAGTCTTGGAAGTGATAGCATCAAAAGACAGCCCAAGTTCCAAAAAAGTTGTGTTGATGAACAGAAAATTGGCATGTGTACAATGTTCTCCAGACTACCGGACAATCATTCCAATTTCCAGATAGCCCCCCTCCAAACAAAAACAGATGAGTGGCAATATAGATGACTACAAAAATATTATACCATCTAGAGTAATATTCTGAAATCCATCTAGCATATTCAAATCATCCTACATTCCCAAAAGAACCACAGAATCACCCAAATACTCCAAAGAGCAACGTAAATGAGTTTGATACAGCATTACACTTAAAGGAGTATAAAGTATAAATGTATCCAAAGGCTGATGAAAATTGAATAAAAACTAATTCCAAAACACTCTAAACTATGCCCAGTTTTTAATTTGGCAGGTCTTCACTTTTAAAATCAGTGGCTTCCATTTGCAACCCATTTCCCTTGCAATCTAAATAATGCTGTTATATAATAACCCTGCATTCATCACTTTATTGCCTGAAATATACCTCTTGCCATACTGAGTGAATACAGGCCTATCACCAATCTGTCTCATTGCAAATAAATTTGAGACAACTAGTCTATTCTTAAATTATTAACCACATAATAAATATGATATTTTAACAAATTCACAGCATGGATTTTATAATGGATTCGGCATAATGTCAGCTGCATATATTGTTGCAGTGTGGATTTGTAATAGCAATAATAATAATATGATTATTGGACAGCTTACTCTGGGAGTTTCATATATATAACATGCACCTAGAAATCAAGTGACTACAGCCATCTTTTTTACATAAATAAAAAACATGTCTGGTTGGGGCATCATTAATTGGTTCCTAGAATACCTTTCAAGAAGGTCATACATGATCTTGTTGTGAAAATCATTATTAGATGTTATACACACTGCATGTAGTGTCCATCAAAGCTTGATATTAGTGCAGCTTATATTTGCAGTGCTCCTAAATGATCTGAAAGAAGATTTAAGTAAAGGGAAACAATAAACTGAAGCACCTGGGCCTTACAGGGTCTGTGTGCACGCCCAAGAGGAAAAAAAAAACATTCAGTACCAAAGGCACTGTCTGAATGCATGAACCAACTGGATCCCTGTTTATTACAGTTCAAAAGGGGCATATGTGAGGAAAACTTGACTCCTTGGACATGTCCATGATGTGGGAGGACCTGAGGTGCTAGATTTTTGCATGTCTGACCCTGCCCTTTGTTTGAAAACTTGGGAAGATAACTATGTATTTAACTCTTTTAACCCATATCTTAAAAAGATGTTTCATTCTATAAAAGTTTTGTAGATGATATCTTTATGTTATGGAACAGTTCAGTTGAAGCTCTTGAACAATTTGAGATTTACCTAACATCAACTGTTGATTTTTTAACTTTTAGGAAAACTTACTCACTGTATAAAATATGTTTTCTAAACATAGAGTTAGATAAAAATTTAATAGGCGAACTGAATACAAAAAGTTTATAAGAGACCTACACAAAGGAATACATATTTACATTGTACAAGTATGTACCCACATTTTACTTTTAGGAATGCAGTGAAAGGGCAAATGATTAGGTGTTAATGGTTGAACACATATAGTACGATTATTGAAGAACAGATTGAGAGCATAAGTTATAATTTTGTGAATCAAGGTTACAATATAGATTATGTAAATTTAATTAATAATGATGTTGCTCAGCAACAAAATCAAAGCCTTTTTAATACAGATCCCTTAAATTCTACAAATTTGAACAAAAATGCTGATACTATTGAGTTAAGTTTTATCACTAGTTATAAAACCACAATGAAGCAATTCAGAATGTGAATTCTTCACTACTTTAGGACTGATGTAACAAGTTTTTCTCCTCCAACATCCTCAGCCTGAAATGACGACCAGACCCAACAGTGAAACTTCCACCACAGTATCCATCTGATTTACATTCTGATCCTTCCGCATCAACTCACATGGCTCCTGTATGGCCAAGATGGATTTTATATTTTCGTACCTCCTCCATCGCCACACACTAGGTTATAGCATTGTGTGCCCATAAATAATTTTTACTGAGTCCTACAGTTTTTGGGTATTAACATTATTTAAAATAAATAACCTACAACAATGCTTTATATTATATAGTAAACTCTCAATTAAAGCATGTTGTTGTTATTCTTTAATTGTAGCAATGAGGATGTGCTCTCATTTTTAGACTCTGTTTTGTTATCACCATAGGAGAGAAGGCCTTTTCTAAAACTGGACCTGCCTGCATGCTGGAACTGGCTTCCTGCTGAGTTTGGAAACCAAAAAATGCTACAATGCTTTTAACCCAAACTCAAGGAATATCTCTGTGTTGAATAGCAATATAAATGTTTCACTGTTAAAGGTTATGATAGGAAGAACAAAAAATAATACAGGCTGCATATTGTAATACTTTACTATATTGTCATGCCTTATACAGTCAAAGCATCTTGCTGAAATGTATAGAAAACAAATGTACTACAAGATCTTTAGTCCCTGGTGCTTGAAGATCGCACAGGCTGCCACTTGTGCTCAAACACAACTGCATGCTGGGCGGCAGCCATGCTGAGAAAATGGACCTACTGCACCTTGCCTGAACACAGTAGC
>NC_056746.1:856075444-856152944 GCF_019279795.1 Protopterus annectens | reverse complement strand
TATGGTGGGATTCTTAATGTATCTCTGGGAAAAGATCATTATGGAGAACTAACTACAGGAACACCTTCTTCCACCCCAAATACACTACATCAGGTAATTAAAGGGGGGAAAGAGGAACAATTGCATTAACACCTGGAAACAATGCATTTAGATGCAAAGGCCCCAGTTAACTTCCAGGAGTACAGCAGTAAAAAATGTGAGTTCTTGAAGTAGGACTTGTATCTGGACCCTCTGGATCACTGTTCTAGTTGCTCTACTGCTAAAGCTATTAATGCAGCTGAGAAGAGGCCGTTCCCTCTTTCATAATGTGATTCATACAAACAAACTAATGAGAACATGTGATGTGCAACTATACATTTATGTTTATTTATGTGTTATATTTTAACTATATTTGTCTTTTTCATATTTTACTAGGTAATTGGATTAATCCCCAGACTTTTTTCATCTATAACCAAGGCTCACTGTGAAGTACATAGATAACTGAGTGCAGAGGCAATATTCCTCAATGCAATACAACAGGTAATTAGACAAACAACTGAAAAAGGGAAAGCATTAGCATGTTCCCTGAACCATGTATGGGTGTATCAGTTAGGCATTAGTGATCAGTTATATATTATATTATTAAACTTTATTATATAATGTAATATACAATTATTATATTATATTATATTATATTGACTGTGAATGATGCTCACAACTGAATACAGAAACGTGCTGTTCTATGCAATGATGTTCAAATTCAGAGAGTATGCAAAGAGAACTGTTAAAATATGTTAGTTGGCTGTCATGCTTATCTGAAAAAACACAAAAAGAATTTTAGGAAGGCACTCATTTTTTTTTAAATTTAGAAGGCACTATGTAAAATTTAAAAGTTGGAATGGCAAATGTAGCTTTCCTGAAAAAAGTGTGTGTGTGCGTGTGTGTGTGTGTGTGTGTGTGTGTGTGTGTGTGTGTGTGTGTGTATGAATATGTGTGTGCATGGGTGTAAAAATGTGCTGTTGAAGCTGACATGAGCCACATGCTCTTGAACGAATGTGGTTACAGTTGTTTAACTTTCCCCATAAAATTAGGTTCTGTGATCCTACAGCACTATGGTATGTCAAGGGCAGACCTAGATCAGAAGACCAGGCTCCCTTCAGCAGATGTAACATTAAGGTCACTTTGCAAATTACTACTATCTGAAGTCTGTTTCCACCAATGAACTGCAATAGAATGCTCCAATTAATCAAGAGCATCTGACAGGAGTTGGTGATAGGTCAACGTGCTTTAATAAAAAAGCAGAATCAGAAATGAAATAAAGTGAACAATGCATGGACCTCCTTATATAGTGTAAAGCCATCAGCCAAATATGTTTCTTTGCTCTGTCATAAAAAGTACATTCGAATTTGGGAGAAAATGTTCTAATTTTTACATTTTGGATTTTTCCTGTATTACAACCACCTGTATGACTATGTAGGTCTGTAAATAAATGGAAACCTCCTTTTTTTTTTTAAATGTCCTCTTTTTCCTGTTGTGATTTTCTGCTAACATAAAGAAATGTATTGAATGTGGTCCTCATACTGACTGCAGTAGCCATTTATTTTAATGATATTGTTCTGTGGGGCAACTGAACGGCCCACCTCGTCAGTGTAAAACAGTGTGCTTGGTGTTATAAAGTGTCCCATATATGACATATGCTCTTTCTCTCCTGTAAAAAAATATCATTGGGACAGATATAACAGTCTTGTGATATGAAATAGTGGTCACGGTATCCTGTGTCAAAAGGACACAGGACAGCCTCAGCTCTGGGATGCCTTTTCTTACTGAATTATATCAGCTGCAGAGACCATCAAATCTATAATGCATTTACTGTACATATTGCTCAGTGTTACTTTTTGTTCACAATGTAATGATCACAATCACAATGATGTAAACGAATAGTGAGGAAGATAGAATTCAACAGGAACAGAAGGGGAAGGGAGGTGGTAAAGATACTAAGACAGAGGGCCCTTATATGCCATTGTATGGTTCTATGAAGAAATGCTGTAAATATGTGATCAACAATTAGAGACATGTTCAGAAAAGATTGATATACAATGCAAATGCCAAAATGCAAAACAGAAAAGTGTTAAAAGTGCCACCTTACATTTGGGTAGTACCATCCACACCATTACTATTAATATATACTAACTTTGAGATCACTGTAACTTGGAGTAAGGAGAATTCTCAAATATACTTATCTTTTTACAGAAGTCACATGAATTATTGTATATTTAGTGATTATTTATTTATTTGACATTTGTTAACCAGGTTTGTCCAGCTAAGCATAAGAGCCCATTTTCAGTGGAGACCCGAGGAGAAAAGCTCCAGAAAGAGATACAATATACAATGTATAGAAAGGCAAATAGTAAAAAATCCGCAAAGGAGGAGCAACTACAGACCCTGTACTATCGCCCCCTATCGCCCCATTAGCCTAATGAGCCTGATATGCAAAGCTATGGAACACATTATCATGGACCTAATAAACAAGGATATAGGGAATCTCCAAACTCTGGATCCCACACAGTTTGGTTTTGTGAAGGATATATCATGCCTGCTCAACCTGGTCAACTTCTTTGAGTCAGTCACCAGAGCTGTGGATGAAGGCAAGGCAATTCATACAGCCTACCTTGATCTGGCCAAGGCCTTTGATACTATTCCCCACTCAGGAATCATAGAAAAACTCACTAAGCTAGGCATCAACCCCTATATCACTAAGTGGGTTGCAAACTGGCTCTCAGATAGAACCCACAGTGTGAAAGTAGCTAACTCCAAGTCAGACTGCTGACCAGTCACGAGTGGAGTCCCACAGGGTTTGATCCTTGGTCCTCTCCTGTTTGGTATCTACTTCTCTGAAGTCCAGGCCAACACAAAGGGACTCTGGCTGACAATGTTCACAGACGATTGCAAGTTGGGAGCTATTATTTACTCCCCAAGTGATGTTGACATCCTATAGAAAGGTCTCATTGAGACCAATGACTGGTGTCAAATGCATGGCCTTAAGCTCAATGCCAAAAAATGTGTTCATCATCCCCTTTGAGAAAAAAACAGTTCCCATGAATTACCACATAGATGGTAGTCCACTGAACACAGAAGGCATTATAAGAAATCTGGGAACACAGGTTGACAGCAACCTCTCTTTTGGCCACCACATTGCCACTATGGTCAGAAACTCGTTCTATGTGGCACATCTCATTACTAAGGGTTTTGCATCCAGGAAGAAATAGGTCATTGTTTCCCCTCTACTCTTCCCTTATTAGGCCAATCATTGAGTATAATGCCCCATTTGACATGTACCTCACTAGACACCTGCAACAACTGGAGAGGCTGCAAAAGTACCTCACAAAGAGGATCCTAGTCCTTAAACACTTGTCGCATATGGACAGACTCAAAAAGCTCCAACTATTTTCTGTCTCATGCTTGACTTACAAAGGCATGTCTGACCCAGCTCTGTTAGAAATACTACATAGGCTTGCCACCCCTCCGTTTTTTTTCCGGACTATCAGGAAATCAAACTGATTCTCCGGTAGTCCGGAAAACACTGTACAAACTCCGGTATTCTGTTTCAAAAAGGAAACAGACTATCGGAGTTTGTAAATCGGCTAATTTACTATGCTTTTTTTACAGAAAAGCATAGCAAATCAGCCAAAAGCAGGCGGCGGGAACGAAAAAAAAGGGCGTTCCTGTTGATCGGCTGAT
Organism: Protopterus annectens; assembly: GCF_019279795.1. NCBI lineage: Eukaryota > Metazoa > Chordata > Ceratodontiformes > Protopteridae > Protopterus > Protopterus annectens. The sequence continues at coordinate 856,149,227 of NC_056746.1, read as the reverse complement.
TTACTATGCTTTTTTTACAGAAAAGCATAGCAAATCAGCCAAAAGCAGGTGGCGGGAACGAAAAAAGAGGGCGTTCCCGCTGAGTGATGCTGTCGTGACATCACAAAATAGGCGGTATGTTGGCGGGAGAGGGGGTGGGGCGGGCGGAGTTACTGGTGACGTGAGGGGCGTGGCGTGGCTCCGGTTTTAGCCGTGAACGAAGGTGGCAACCCTAATACTACATCTAGATTCAAAGATGGCTGCCGTTCTGTGAGCACTGCTGAACTGCAGCTCTCCATTTAACCTGAGGAAATCTAAACCCTGAATGGATACTATAAAGATTTTAACATCAAATATTTGATAAAATAACTTCAACTACATTTTACTATCCTGTATTAAGAAGAAAAACCAGAAAAAAGGAAGATATTTCACTGGATTACATCAGATTAGCTGGCTCTGCAGAGAGAAGTAAACAAAGGAATTGTGTGCTTTCTATACTGCAAGTTTTTGTGTTTTAACAACATGTCAAAAGAGGAAAAAAACATGGATATAATCACTACCAAAACAAAACTTTCGGAATTACAGTCACCAGAAAAAGATGTGATTTCTAAACAACAGAAAATTACTAAAATACAGGAACAACAGAAACCAGGGACTAAAACTAAACCTGAGCAAGCATTAAACATGGAAGACAATCAGAAATGCTCTGCTACCCATACAAGAAGCTATGAAGGAACTGACTTGTCAAATACAAACATTTGGAAATTCATGTACTCAGTTGCTGGAAAGAATGGATAAGACGGAAGCTCGAATTTCTGAAAATGAGGATAAACTAACTTTACTCGAAAAAAAATCTAGTCTACATGATGTGGATATACAGGCTATGCAAAGCAAACTTACGGACTTAGAAGCAAGATCCAGGAGAAACAACATTATTATCAGAGGGATTCCAGAATCTATTCAGTATAATGAATTAATTCCATCCATACTACAAATATTTGCAGTGCTACTAAATGGCTCTGATATGGTGAAACAAATTATTATTGAAAGAGCACACAGAGCTCTGAGAGAGTTACAAGCATCTAACATTCACAGACATGTATATGTGAAAATACTTAATTATCAAGATGTAAACAGAATACTTACTACTGTAAAACAAAGTGGATGTTATATCATGTGGAAAAATAATAAAATATCCCTGACACAGGATCTACTTATACAGGTCAGACAAGCTAGACAGTCTTTGTCTCCATACTGCAAATTTCTTATTGATAAACAAATTAAGTTTCAAATGAAATACCCTAATATGCTTATATTTACAATGGATGGGACTAAACATGCTATTTCCACCAAAAATGAGGCAAGAAATCTGTTTTTAAAAGTTTTCAAGGCTTTACCTGCATCAGAGACTTGAATTGAACTCTTGTTGGGACTGGCATGCTTCTGAGGTTGGATCCATTGTTTACTGTGCCTCGAGGATTGGGTAATCCTTTGTTTTTGTTTGTAAAGCTTTTCCTGAGTAATAAAACTGTTTGTTTTTGCTTATCTTGATTATCTGTGCTCGTTTCCCAATGTTTTATGGCTTCTACGAACTGTTTTCGATGAGGAGGAAGACAGGATATGCTTAAAATGCTGTCGTGGGTGCAGATTTCGCTGTGACACTTCCGGGAGTCCATCTGTAAAAGTGGTCCCCCATCGCGAATATTTCACAGGGTTTCCAGGCTTGGGAAACCGAAGGGAACTGTTTTAAACACTTTTTTGCTTATTTAACATTAAAATAACACTGTTGTATGGTAAATTAAGCACATAGGCACATTTTATATACTTCCCTTATAAATGTTTATTTAGAATCTTGTAGTTATATTATTTAGAGAGGGTGCAGGGTTTAGTAATGTTTGTATAACTATACTTGTCATTATAGTCTTTAATGTACTGTGTAGAGATGATAATCTACTATATTAATTAGTTAGGCGTTTACTTTAATATAAAACTATAATAGTGTGAATTTATAACCAGGGATGTTAGTAGTTAGTAGTTAGCTGTATACTTATTTTAGCATAGGGTTATATTCTAGCATGGGTTTTTTTTTTTCTCTCTCTCTCTAGGTTATATTCGTTGTAAAATGATAACTCTGTTTACACATTAAGTCTTTTTTATATGTTATTTCTTTTTCTTTTTGCATGCGGTTTATGCATAGATAGCTAATCCAATTATTAAAACTTTCTTTTTTCGCTTTATTTTTTATATGTACTGTAATATTATATTTTCAATATTGATTTGCTTAAATAATAGTTAACCAAGGAGCTGTAGATCATGACAGTGCTTGTTAGGGAATGTTTAGTTTAGGCTATGTCGTAGTTAAGTTAGATTATATAGGTCTTAACTGTGGAACATGTTTGAAATGTTATAATATGGTGTTTTTATATTTGTTTCTTCTCTTTAACCTTTTGTTATTCTATGTTATACAAGACCTATACATGTCCTGGTCCGGGGTTATAGTGGGTAAGCACTGGTGTAGGACGGGATATAAGGGTTGCTTCCAGACTATGTATGGTTTTGAATTTACTTTATTTTTCTTTTATGTTTTCTCTCCAAAACCTTCATTGTACAGCCAACCTTAGAAATGTGGGAATTAGACTCATGGAACGTTAAAGGGCTCCAGAACTTAAAGAAGAGGAAATTATTGTTACATGTTTTATTGCAGGCTAAGGCGTGGTTTATTTTACTTCAAGAAATGCATTTAATGAATGATCAATGGGTTGATATTAAAAAAAAAAGTGGATGAGAGAAGTAGTAGCATCGGAAGGTAAATCAAATAGTGCTGGGGTAGCTATTATTATTAAAGATCAATACAAGGAAAAAGTTTTGGATTCTAACACAGATAAAGATGGGTGATGGTGCTACGTTACTCTTGCATCTACTCTATTTGAGAAACCTATTTTACTTTTAAATATTTATGCACCCTGTAATGATCAACAAATATTTATAACATCATTGTACTCAATTCTAACACAATTTGATAGATATTATGTAATTATTGGAGGTGATTGGAATGCTTACCAAAATCCGAAGTTGGATAGATCTTGCCCACAAAGAGCATTTAATAAGCAAGCTGCATTAGCACTGAATGATATTAAAGAGGATTTTCAACTTTATGACCCTTTTCACTATTTGAACAATGTTAATAGCACAAATAATTTTACATTTTATTCCCCATGTCATAAAATGTGGTCCAGAATAGATTTCTTTCTGATTTCAAGAACATTGATTAATCTAGAACCTATAGTTGTTATAAATGCACGTTATCTCTCAGATCACTCGAAAATCTCGCTGAGTTTTGCTAAGGAGGTAAAGGATACCTTGCGACAAAGAGGTTATAATTGGTCGCTTAACCCAAATTTGCTGAATAAGGAAGAAATAATACAAGAAATTACAAATTACCTTAAAGATTTATTGGCTGGCCTAAAGAAACAACAATACACCCTGGATATTGAATGGGCGACAGTTAAAACACAAATAAGAAGGATCCTTTTGCAAAAAGCTTCTTATTATAAAAAAATACTAAACAGGGATATTAAAAATTTAGAAACAAAAATTAAACTACTTGATCAAGAACTGATTCGGAATTTTAATGAACAAACAGAGAAGGAACTGCTTAAATGTCAAAAAGATCTCTTCTTAATTCAAAATAGTAGATTAACATTTCAAGAAAATAAGACGCTGGTGAGGTACGCTAATCATGTTCAAACACCATTGAGAGCATTGGCTAGGATCATTAATCAATCGAAAACAACAGTGCAGATTTCAGAAATACAATTTAATAATATTATATATTCTAAAACAGAGGATATCATTAATATTTTTGAGGGAATATATACTAGTATTTATGATGGGCAAAAGGATATGTCCTCACACAGAATTTATGGAGAATTTTTACAATCAATTAAGTTTCCAAAAATAGGAGAGGATATTCAAAATGACTTGGTTAAACCGATATCCGAAGAAGAAGTAGTGTATATAATCCAACATATGAAATCACATAAATCACCTGGTCCTGATGGGTTGACAGTGGAGTTTTATAAAAGGTTTGCAGATACTTTCGGTAAGATACTTTCAGTTGTATTTAACTACATAATTAGGAATAAAATTAGTGATCCTCATCTTAACGCTTCAAAAACTATTTTTATACATAAAGCCAATTCAGATCCCCAAAACCCTGATAATTATAAACCAATATCATTAATAAATGTAGATATGAAAATTCTAACCTCTATTATAGCATCTAGACTGAAGAAAATCATGACTCATATAATATCCAAAGAACAGACTGGATTTATGGCAGGTAGACAAACCAGTGACAATACACTTACATTACATACTATGATAACACATGCTAAACAAAATAATCTTAATGTTTATGCCCTTATAATTGATGCACAGAAGGCCTTTGATAGGGTTGATACAAATTTTTGTTTGATCTTTTACCTTATTTTAATATTTCCCATGAGTTTGTTCAAATGTTACAAATATTATATAGTAATCCCTATACTACACTGTATATTAATAAAAGTTTCTCTAAAAGAATACAGATTAAGACTGGAACACGCCAGGGCTGCCCTTTGTCCCCTTTACTATTTAATCTTTATCTTGAACCTTTGTTCTTATATATTAAGCAGAATGTCTATCATAATGTCCCAATAATTTATGGAACCAAAATATTAATGGCAGCTTTTGCTGATGATCTTAACATTTATTGTGCATCTCCAGTATCAGATACTGAAAAAATATTGAAGGCTGTTAATGACTTTTCAGAAGTCTCTAACTATAAAATTAACTTGAAAAAAAAACAATATCTTCCCTTTAAAAACACCTAAACCTTTTTCGTTATTACCTTTGGTTGGGCAGGTAACATTTAAAGAAAATATTAAATACTTAGGTATTGAGTTTTCTACAGATAATAAAGACTTCTACAATAATAATATTAAAACAATTTGGGACCAAATAATTTCTGATTTTGGGAGGTGGAAAAATTTACGACTGCCAGTATTAGCAAAAGTTTCAATAGTTAAAATGAATGTATTACCATGGCTATTATATATTTTCAGGTCAGCCCAACTAAAACTTTCGAAGACATTTTTTAAACAAATTCATAAAGAATTGGCTAAATTCATTTGGGAACCAAAAAAAAAAAAAAACAGGATTACTTATGATAAATTAATGACCCCAAAAAATAGAGGAGGACTGGAGTTGCCTAATTTTGAATGTATTATTTAATCGTAAACTCTAATAGAATTCTAAGAATTGCCAACTATGATATCACTAGTACTAAGTAGACACCAACTTGGGTGATCTTGAATTATAAATATATTTCAAAGTTGAATATTAATCCAAAAGCAATACCTTTTTTTAGGTAAAGATACTTTGACATTTTATGGGATTATTGAACACATTAAAATGGACATCAATTCTTTACAAGACTTATTTCAAGCATTAGATCTGGTTCAGTATATGATGGTTTCTCAACCCTTTCATAGGAATCCTAATTTAAAATTGAATAATCAATTAATTGATCTTAAAAAGTTTCCATTAATAGTTAATTTAACTTTGATTGATATATATAAATATCTTGAATTTTCGGCCAACCAAATAAGACAAGAATTTAACCTACCTAAAAATTATCTTGTTATTATGAGACAAATTAGAGAACTTGCTATAAGTTACTTTAAAAAATTTAAACCTGAAGATGAGACTGTGAATAAATGCTCTGATTTGTGGCAAGCTCTCCAACAGGATATTAAATATATAACAACAACAAATAAATTAATTAAAGAATTTAGATTTCATGATAAAGTTTTGTTATCAAACTATTGGGAAGAGAAAATCCTATTGACAGACAAAAGTATGCTAAAAGCAATTGACTTGACTATCAAATCTACTTCTTTTCAAAAATTGATATATACCCAGATGATGATATGGAATAATGCATATTATACACGCCTTACCCTGCATAAATTTAACTCTAAAAACTCTCCAACCTGTCCATATTGTAAGAATCAACCGGCTGATCTTCTTCATATGTTCTGGAGCTGTAAATGCATATACTAGCTTTGGAATTCCCTTAAGATTCAACTTCAGAAGATGGGTTACCAAAGCACAATGTTGTCATGGAAATTTATGATTTTGCATATTCCCCCGAAAGAACTCCCTAGATCACAAAGTATTATATATATTAATATTTTTTTATTAATGAAGCTTTATATAGCCACAAATTGGTTAGACCTATCTAAAACTTCATGGGAAAACTTTAGAGTTTTGGCAACAAGGCATATATTAGCTCATAAACTACTTTTAAATCCACATAATAAAAATATTAATAATCCAAAAATTTGGGAACAGATATTTAATATTATACTAGCATAATACTCTTAACTTGAAGGTATTAACAATTATTTATATGTTTGGAGAGAATTTTGTAATCAAACTGTCTATTACTTGAAATGTTATTAATTACTCTTTGTTTTTCTTCTATTATTAATGTTTCACATGGAAGCATTCTTGTAAATATTGTATATTTGTTTGGTGAGATGGTTATTGATATTTGTTAGTAGTTTTTTTTTTTTTTGTTCTTGTTTTTAATGATGTATGAAAATAATATAATAATAAAGATTTATTATGGAAAAAAAAGAAATACTACATCTAAAGAAATCCCAATCCCTCTACACCACATGCTCCAGTGACCTCAACCTCATTACCACAAACAACAGAATAAGCTGGAGGGACAGGTTCATAGCCCAGAGACTGCCCATGCTATGGAATAGACTTCCCATACATGTCAAACAGAGCACCTCACTGGCCCTCTTCAAGATAAATCTTGATGAGTGGATGGAAAATTCACTCCGGGGATCATGCCAGTAGCTCTATTTGACAGAGGCACTGAGAACTAAGGTTGGGTGACATGATGCCAAGGTAATCCTATGGGCTAGGCTTGTAAAGGCTCCAGGGCCATTAGCCTAGTACATGCCTATGAACCTATAAGAAATAACAATTGAATAAAGTAATACATAGTGTGAGACATGACAATCTACAATTCATAATACATTTACAATACAAATTATTTTAGGAACATAACATCAATAATATATATATATATATATATATATATATATATATGTATTTTCCCCCTTCTCTTATGGTTAGTAAAAAAAAGGAAAAGGTACTTGAGTGAGTCTAATAGTATTATTGTGTTTCATGAGTGGGGGTCAGAAAGAGAGTCAGAAGGACTTGATTTGTAGTGGAGATGATTAGGCAAGGATCAGGAGGGGTGAAGACAACAGCAAGTTCTAGACTCAAGTAGAAATTGTTTTAGTTCTTTTTTGAAGAGCAGGGGGTTTGGGATGTTTCTAATGCATAAATAAAGTTTATTCCAGGCCGGAGCTACTGTGTGTTTGTATAGAAATTTACCTATGTTTTTGTTAGTTTTTGTGAATGGTAAGGAGCTGTTGATTTGATGTAGGAAGGAAGCGATTGAGAGTGTAATACACGACAAGGGAGGATAGGGAAGGTCAGGCTGCAGATTTATGAAGAATGGAGTGTAAGATTCTAAACTGAGTAAATTGAAGTTGTTGGGGAAATTCTAGCCATTGGAGGTTGTTGAGAGAAAGACTGGTGTGAGTGATACAGAGAACTAGTGGGAAAGTGAGCTTTTTATGGTATGTTTGTTCAATCTTGGTTAAAAGTATGGACTGAGGATTAGTAAAGACTGGGGCTGCGTAGAGAAGGGAGGGAAGTAGGAGTGCTTGAGCAAGGGAGAGCTTCATGTCAGGGGTTAGGAATTTTCTATTGCTATATAGTAGTCCAAGTTGTTGATGTTTTTTTATACATTGTTGGATGTGCAAATTAAATTTCAATTTGTCATCAATAATGGCCCCTAATAGTTTAGTGTGGGGCTCTGCTTTGATGATAGTTTTATCAAGGGATGTAATGGAGAAGGTGGTTTTGTGGTGTGCTAGTGGTCGAGGTGGGAACAGTAGGAGTTTTGTTTTTTTTAGGGTTTAGGATGATTTGGTTGTCTGAGAACCACTTTTCAACAGATAGGGAAGATTGTTGAGTGTGTGTGAGGAGGTCAGAGATGGAGTTTGAGAAGGTGAGGAGTGATGAATCATCTTCGTATTAAATAAGGGAAGTTTGTGTACAGGCAGTGTAGAGGTCATTGGTAAAGATGTTAAAGAGTAGTGGTCCAAGAATGGAGCCCTGAGGAATGCCTGTTGTGATGGATAGTAAGGAAGAGCAGGAAGAGAGCCATCTGACTGATTGTTGCCTTTTGGATAGGTAACTAGTAAACCAGTCAATAGTGGATACAGAGAGGTTGAGATTAGACAGTTTTGATAGAAGTAGAGGGTGAGAGATGTTATCAAAGATCTTAGAGAAATCGAGGAAAAGGCAGGATACTAGTTGATTACTGTCTCTAGCCTCGTCTACTAGGTGGTTGAAAGATAGTAATGCAGTAGCTGTACTATGGTGTGGCCTGAAGCTGTGTTGTATGGGTGTAGGTTCATAGGTTCATAGGTAGGTACTAGGCTATCTACCCGAAGGCATTTATAAGCCTAGCCAGAATGTGTTGGCTTTTGCCACCTCCTTAGAATAGTTCCCTGTGCCTCTGTGCAGCAGAGCAACTTAAGTGATCTCCGGGGTAAACTTTCTGTTTCCCATCCACTCATCAAGGTTTCTCTTGAAGAGTGCTAGTGAGGAGCTCTGCCTAATGTAGATTGGAATCTTGTTCCAAAGCATGGGAAGTCTCTGGGACAGGAATCTATCTCTCCAGCACCTCCTATTTATTGTTGTGGTGAGGTTTAGATCCCTAGAGCATGTTGTTCAAGGGGATAAGGTTTTCTTTAGGTGAAGCATGTCCATCAATTCTGGGTTGGACATGGCCTTGTATGTCAGGCAGAGATCACCTCTGAGCAGGTGGTATGCAAACGAGTACAGCTGGAGTTTCTTCAGTCGAGCTGTATAGGGCATCTGTTTGAGGCCAGTGATCCTCTTGGTGAGGTACTTCTGTGGGCTTTCCAGCTCTTGCAGGTGTCTTGTAAGGTACATCCCGAATGAGGCATTGTACTTTATGATGGGTCTGATGAGTGATGAGTAGAGGGGCACAATGAACACTTTTGTTCTGGATGCAAACCCTTTTGTGATTAGGTGGGCCACATAGAAGGATTTTCTAACCACTTTGGCAATGTAATTATCAATGGAGCGATTACTATCTACTTGGGTTCCCAGATCCCTTATTATGTTTTCCGTATTTAGGGGACTACCACCTATGTGGTAGTTTGTGGGTACTTTTTTATTTCCAAAGGGAATAACTATGCACTTTTTGGCATTTATTTTGAGGCCATGATTTTGACACCAGGTATCCGTCTCAGTGAGACCCTTTTGGAGGATGTCTGTGTCAACTAGTGAGTTAATTATAGACCCTAGTTTGCAATTGTCTGCGAACTTGGTCAACAATAGTCCTCCAGTGCTTGTCTGTACCTCTGAGAAGTATATGCCAAACAGGAGGGGTCCTAGGACTGAGCCCTGGGGAACGCCACTTGTAGCTGGTTTAGAGTCAGACCTAGTTCCCGCAACTCTCACCATGTGGGTTCTGTCCATGAGCCAATTGGCAACCCATCTTATGACATAGGGGTTTATGTTCAGGCTGGTGAATTTGTCTATAATACCAGAATGGGGAATGGTGTCGAAGGCCTTTGCAAGGTCTAGGTAGGCTGTGTGTACCACCTTTTCCTCATCTATAGCCTTGGTAACTGTCTCAAAGAAGTCCACCAGGTTTAGGAGGCATGATCTGCCCTTAACAAAAGCCAGACTGGGTAGGGTCCAGTGTTTGGAGGTTCCCAATGTCTCTGTTAATGAGTTCCATTATGATGCGCTCCATAGCTTGGCAGACCAAGCTAGTCAGGCTTATAGGGTGATAGTTCTCGGGGTCTGTTGTGGCTCCACCTTTGTGGAGTGGAATAACCATTGCTGTGCAACACCCTATGGGTACATAGCCTGTGGAGAGGCTGAGTTTGAATAGTGTGTTTAGGTGAGGGGTTAGTTCATCTTTGAGCTTGTGTAGGACGCAGCCTGTGATACCATCCGGTCCCATTGATGCTGTGTTTTTGGCTTTGGAGAGAACTATTTTAACATGAGTGTCTGTGATTTCAAGGGCTCTACATTTTTCTGGTATGGTTATGGGCCCTTTTGGGGGAGAGAGGGGGGTGAAGTTTGCACTGAACCTGTCTGCCAGGATGTTGGAAATTGGCTGGTTCAGTGTATTTTGTGCCATTCTGCACTAACTCCAAGCAGATCTGAGCATTGCCACTTAGATTCTGGACATAGCTAGTTTTCTTTCAAAGCTCGCCTTGTACGATGTTATGAGGGATCGTAGTTTCTTGCTGATACTGATCAGGGATGTCTTCCCTTCTTGGGATTTTACTCTTTTCTGTACTAGTTTCCTCCTTCTATTGTACAGCTTGTTTATGGCAGGGGTCCACCAGACTGGCTTCCTTTTCTTAGAGGAGTGAGTCTTGGTTTTGTTTGGGATAGCGCAATCCATGCATTCTTGTAGGTGCCCATAGAATGCATTAGTAAAGTATTTTGCAGCTTGGACAGCGTTATCCTTTAGCATGAGGGCTTTGAAATTTTCCACCTCTGTCTTAAGTAGCACGAAGTTTGCTTTTGAAAAGTTTTACATGGTGGTTTCCTTCTCCAGGGGTGGTGGCAGAATATGGATATCCAAAGTGATTTGTTTATGGTCAGATCTAACCAGCGAGGGGTTGACCTCCGGTGTGGAACACTGGTCGCCCATGTTGGTGATTACCTGGTCCAATATGTTGTCACCTGTGGTGGAAGTGTTGACCAGTTGTTCCAGGGTGTTTGAGTTTATAAATTCTAGGAAATGTTGGGCAAGGGAGTTAGTACTTGAGTAGTTCTCCCAGTTAATGTTTGGTTAGTTGAAATCACCCAATATTAGGGTGTTTGGTAGGACCTTTATGTTACCCATTGTTTCCAGAAATGCGGAATGGGGGTCCTCGGACATGGTGGGTGATCTGTAGCAAGCTATAATTTGAATTGCAGTTTTGCCCATTGTTAGTTGCATATGGATAATCTCTGAAGCATCGTGCTGTGCCACTAACCTGGAGGTGTGGGTATCCTTGATGAATATGGATACTCCCCCGCCTTTTGTATTTCGGTCTGGGTTCTGTGGCCGAAATGCATGATATGAGTTGTAGCCTGGTAGTGCTGGGGTGCTCTCTGGAGCCTTAAACCAGGTTTCTGTTACTGCACATATATCGATTTTCTCCATACTGAGGAGGGCCTCAAGTGCATGCATTTTGAGGTTTAGATACTTCTGGCATTGAGTAGTTTTATCCTCAGATTTTTGTTACTTGTGCTATTTATGGTGGTGGGGTTGTCCTTTGAGCCTTGCCTAAAAATGGCACTATGGGGGTGGCAAGAACCTTGGCCAATATTCGAAAGTCTAAGGGTGTCTAAGCTCTCTCTAGCGAAGCAGTGTGGCTTGTCGAGCATGTCATCCCAGGCAGACAGACACTGGATCCCCTTTGAATGACACCAGAAACTTAGCCAATTGTTGAAATTGATAATTTGTTTTTATACTGTGGTATCATTCTTGGTGAGGGCAGGATGCTACTCAGGGTCAGGGTCATACTGGCCTGGGCTACGTGATCAGAGAGCTCTTCAATATCTCTTTTCATGTAGTCCAGGGAGGTATGGCTCAGGTCATTCACATCAACATTTACAATGACAGAGTTGTATTTGTACTTGTTCTGGAGTGACATGAGTGCTTGTGTTATGTGGCAGATCCTGGCACCCAACAGGCAGCTAACAGTAACCTTCTCCTTATTCAGCCTAGTGAGTGGGACATCAGTGTGCCTGACTATATAGTCACCAATTACTAGTATGTTGGGTATGTTATTTTGCCTTGAGGACTGTGATTGTGTGGCACACCGGTTTTGTGAAGTATGTGTTTCATGCTTTGTGTTGGGGGGGGTCGGAGGTTGCTTGGATGTCTGCTTTGGAGGGCTCTGTTGCTTTTGCAGATTTTTATTTACAGCCTCAGAGTGTTTTCATGTATTTACATGTGTTTTTTGCTGGCTTAATGACTCTATGTGAGACTGGTGGTGTGATGCTAGTATTTCCCTTCTCCTCTTGACTGTCTGATGCAGTCTTGGGTTCAGAGAGCCTAGCCTCCAGTTTGGCTGTATAATTGCATCTCTCACATTTATTAGTGTTTGGTAGAAGGAGAAGAGGGTTGTCTGTGTACATGAGGCACTTGTAACATTGCCTCAAAATGCCCAGATTCACCAGTTGGACTGGAGAGTACACCTGAAACTGCCCTTTGTTCATGCCTGGATAGGTACAGTAAACTGTTTTACTGAATGGCTGGTAAGGTCGAATAGAGAGCCTTGTCCTTCTATAGTGCTAGGGTTTATAAGTGCTTGTTATGAGTTTTGAGCAAGTGCCAAGCTGAGAAATAAATGGCTTGAGTGCTTAAGTTGAAATTTTGTCTAGTTCCATGGGAAAGATTGAAGATGAGACTTTGTGGAGCTGGGAATAGTTATACCCTAGCTAACTGGCGCTGGCAGGCATGCAAACCAGGGCAAATGCAGTTTTTATACCATGGAAATGAAAGAGATAGAAATTAGCCCAAAATAGCCAATAAACTACTACTTTCTGGGCTGAAACCACTCCTCCAGGGACAGATAGGCTGCCCAAAGCTCCCCTTTCTCACAGATGAACAGAGAAACTTCCTTCTATCCAAGTAAGGTATGGGCAAACACAGAGATTTGTAACAGCTCTGAATTCAGCACTAACCTGAAAACTGGACTTTACTAGCTTAGAAAGGTGGGAAACAAGTATATATATATATTTTTTTTCAGAAAATAAAGCAGATACAATCAAAAAAACACTTTAAATGTGCATAAGAAGATGCTTATTGTTATATATCTCAGTTCAGAGTTGTAGTCAATGCCCCTAGTAATAAAGTAGGAAGAAACACAAATACAGTAAAAGCAGATGAATAGAGTGCAATTTATCTATATATATATATATATATATATATATATATATATATATATATATATATATATATATATGTATGTATAAAACAATAGAAAACGAACAATCTGATTTAAACAAGTTACCCAATTAACCAGAAAAAAACTCAAAACTGAGCCCTGTTCCAGCAGTCTTCAATCAGACAAGTTCTAACTGCACACTCCTGCTACTAGGGTGCAGAGGAACCTTCTCCAAAAAAGATGACCTGGATCAGTGCTCAAGTTATACAAACAATGCTAGATTCAGCATGCCAGAATCTGGTTCTATGCTACAGCAACAAGGTGCATCAATTTCAGAAAGAAACAGTTCGAATAAGCAGGCACAATAAGCCTGTGACCAGATATTCCCAGCTCAGAAGGGCAGAATCCAGCATCTCCTCTCACAAGAGTGCAGACCACAAACCTTCTTAATGTAGAGTAACTGGCCTGAAGCCCAAGTGCTTAAACCAGAACTAATACACTTTTAGAATAGCAGACACTGAGCTTTCAATCAGCAATTCCTAGCTTATAGGTTCACAGGTTCATAGGTAGGTACTAGGCTATTGGCCCTAGGGCCTATATAAGCCTAGCCAAAGGTACCCTGGCTTTCACCACCCAAGAAAATTATTTTCCTGTGCCACTGTCGAGCAGAGCCACAGAAGTGATCTCCGGGGTGAATTTCCTATCTCCCATCCAATCATCAAGATTTTTCTTGAACAGTGCTTATGAGGAGCTTTGTTTGATATAGATAGGTAGTTTGTTCCAGAGTATGGGAAGTCTCTGGGACAGGAATCTATCCCTCCAGCATGTTCTGTTTATTGTGGTGACGAGGTTTAGGTCCCTAGAGCATGTAGCTCACAGGGATTGGGATTTCTTTAAGTGGAGCATGTCTAAAAGCTCTGGGTTTGACATAGCTTTGTGTGTTAGGCAGAGATCGCCTCTGAGTAGGCGATATGGAAAGGAGTAAAGCTGCAGTTTATTGAGACGGTCTGCATAGAGCATCTCTTTGAGGCCGGTAATCCTCTTTGTGAGGTATTTCTGTGGCCTTTCCAGTTGATGTAGATGTCTTGTGAGGTACATACCAAAAGGGGCATTGTACTCTATAATGGGTCTAATGAGTGATGAGTAGAGGGGAACAATGACCTCTTTTTTCCTGGATGAGAAACCTTTTGTGATGAGGTGTACCACATAGAAGGATTTCCTGACTACTGTCACAATGTGATTATCAAAGGAGAGACTACTGTCCACCTGTGTCCCAAGGTCTCTTATCACACTTTTGATGTTAAGTAGACTACCACCTATGTGGTAGTTCACGGGTACTGAGGTTTTACCAAAAGGAATGACAATGCACTTTTTGGCATTGAGCTTGAGGTCATGGCTTTGACACCAGGCATCTGTCTCAGCAAGGCCCTTTTGTAGGATGTCCACATCTTTTGGAGTTTTGATTATGGCTCCTAGTTTGCAGTCATCTGCGAACTTCATTAGCCAAAGACCTTCTGTGTTGGCCTGTACTTCAGAAAAGTAGATACCAAACAGGAGAGGACCCAGGACTGAATCCTGTGGTACTCCACTTGTCACTGGTCTGAAGCTGGATTTGGAGTCTGCTACTTTCACAGTGTGGGTTCTGTCAGTGAGCCAGTTGGCAACCCATCTTGTGACACAGGGATTTATACTTAGTTTAGTGAGTTTATCTATAATTCCAGAGTGGGGGATGGTGTCAAAAGCCTTGGCGAGATCTAGATAGGCTGTGTGAACCACCTTACCCTCATCTACGACTTTGGTGACTGCTTCAAAGAAGTCTATCAGGTTTAGGAGACATGATCTGCCTTTTACAAACCCAAACTGGGTGGGGTCCTGAGTTTGGAGATTACCAATGTCATTGTTTATAAGTTCCATGATGATACGCTCCATAGCCTTGCAGACCAGGCTCATTAGGGTAATGGGGCAGTAGTTTCCGGGGTCTGTGGTGGCTCGCCCTTTGTGGAGTGGGATAACTGTCACTGTGCACCATTCAGTGGGCACATAGCCTGAGGTGAGGCTATGATTGAACATGGTACTTAGGTGGGGTGCCAGTTCGTCCTGTAGTTCATGTAGAAAACAGCCCGGGATGTCGTCAGGTCCCATGGATGCTGTGTTCTTGGCTTTGGATAGTGTGTTTTTTACCTGTGCAGCCGTGATTACAGGACCTTTGCATTCTTCTGGTATAGAGATGGGCCCTTTATGGGATGACAGAGGGGTAAAGTTAGCACTGAACCTATCTGCCAGGATGTTGGCAATATCCATTGGTTCTGTATATTTAGTGCCATTGTGCTGTAACTCAGACCAGATCTGAGTGTTGCCATTGAGATTCTTGACATAGCTATAGAATGCATTGTGGTTGTCTTTAGAGTCAGTGGCGATTTTGTTTTCATAACTAGCTATGGAGGATTTTATGAGGGATCTTAGCTTCTTACTGAAGCTGACCAGGGAGTTTCTCCAATCATGGGATTTTACTCTTTTTTGCAACAGTTTCTTTCTTCTGTTGTAGAGTTTGTTTATGGCAGGGGACCACCAGATTGACTTCCTTTTTTTGGAGGATAGCATCTTGGTTCTGTTAGGGATTGCACGATCCATGCACTCATGTAAGTGCTTATAAAGTGCATTCGTGTAGGATTCAGCAGTCATACCTCTATTGTCCGTCAGCATGGGTGTCGTGAAGTTTGCCACTTCTGTCTTAAGAAGCGTGAAGTTGGCTTTGGAGAAATTTTTTACTGTGGTTTCCCTAATGGGGGGTGGGGGAGGGATGTGGATGTCTAGGGTGATTAGCTTATGGTCGGATCTGACCAACGAGAAATTGACCTCTGGTGTGGAGCACCATTTGCCCATGTTGGTAATAACCAGGTCTAGGATATTGCTGCCCCTGGTGGGGGTGTGGATAAGCTGATCCATGGCATTGGAATTTATGAATTCCAGAAAATGTTGAGCACAAGAGTTGGTACATGAGTAGTTTTCCCAGTTAATGGTAGGGTAGTTGAAATCACCCATTATTAGGGTGTTAGGTTGTACCCTTATATTTTCCAGTGTATTAAGAAATGAGGAGTAGGAATCCTGGGGCATGGTGGGGGATCTGTAGCAAGCTACAATTTGGATTGCGGTCTTGCCCAGAGTAAGTTGCACTTGGATAATCTCAGATGCATTATGCTGAGCAACTAGCCTGGAGGTGTGGATATCCTTAATGAATATGGACACGCCTCTGCCTTTAGTGTTTCAGTCCAGGTTAGGTGGCCTAAAGGTGTGGTATGAATTATAACCTGGTAATGCTGGGGTACTCTCTGGAGCCTTGAATCAGGTCTCTGTCACTGCACAGATGTCGATGTTCTCCATTCTAAGGAGTGCCTCGAGAGAGTGCATTTTGAGGTTTAGACTTCTAGCATTGAGTAGCAATACCCTCAGATTCTTCTTGCCTGTACCTGTTAGGGTGGTGAATTTGTCATTTGAACCTTGCCTAAAAAAGGCACTATAGGGGTGGCTAGAGCCTTAGCCAGTATCCAGAATCCCAGGGGCGACAGGTGCAGGCCATCTCTGGCAAAGCATCGTGGCTTGTCGATCATGTCATCCCAGGCAGACAGATACTGGATCCCCTTAGAATGACACCAAAAGCTTAGCCAATTGTTGAAGTTAATCATTTTGTCCTTGTACTGTGGTATCATTCTGGGTGATGGCAGGATGCTACTCAGGGCTAGGGTCATACCTGCCTGAGCTACAAGATCGGACAGCTTTTCCATGTCCCTTTTCATGTAGTCCAAGGAGGTACGTCTCAGGTCATTCACACCAACATGGACAATAACAGAGTCATATTTGTACTTGTTGTGGAGTGACCTGAGTGCATGCGTTATGTGGCGGAACCTGGCACCCAACAGGCAGCTGACAGTAACTTTCTCCTTGTTTAGCTTGGTGAGTGGAACATCAGTGTGCCTGACTATATAGAGTCACTTATGACTAGAGTGTTAGGTACGTTGTTATGCCTTATGGGCTGTGGTTGAGTGGCACACTGAGTTTGTGGGCTATGTGTCATTTGGGTTGTGTTGGGGGGTGGAGGTTGCTTGTGTTTCTGCTTTCGAGGTCCCTGTTGATTGGGCAGGTTTTTACTGAGAGCCTCCGTGAATGTAGGTGTGTGTTTTGTGTTTCTATGTGTTTTTTTTGGTGGTATAGGTTTTGAGGGACTATGTGCTGAGTGTGGTTGGTGCAAGTGTTTACCTTCTCCTCTTGACTGTCTAGTCCAGTCTTGGGTGAAGAGAACTTTGCTTCCAGTTTGGCTATATAAGTGCATCTCTCACAGGTTGTAGTGTTGGGTGGTAGGAGTAGAGGGTTGTCTATGTACATGAGGCAATTACTGCATTGCCCCAAGATGCCCAGATTCATCAGGTAGACAGGAGAAAACACCGGGGGCTGACCCTCAGACATGGCTGGATAGGTGCTTATTTGTTAAGTACTAGAAACTGTTTTCCTCTAAACAGTGAGGAAAGTTGAGTGCTGTAGTAATTTGTAGCTTATTTAGTGCTTACAATAAGTTCTGAACAAGTGCTGAAACAAAAAACTGGCTAGTTCTAAGAAACAAAATTAAGCTAGAAGGCCTCCCTCCAACACAGAAAAGCTTGGGCCCTAGAAGCCAATAGTCCTGGACACAGCAAATCTATATCCAGGCTAGACTACCCACGGGAAAGGCAGGAAACAAGCTTAGAAAAAGTTTTTTTTTTTTTTTTTTTTTTTTTTTTTAGTGAAAAGAGAGAAAGGAGTAGCAGAAACTAAGCTGACTGGCCTTCTCAAATGTTCTCCCCTGTACTGGGTAGAATGAGGTAATGACACTAGACTGGGAGGAGGGTGCCAGATCAAATTTACACCAGGGGCGGGCAACTGCAAAGCCACCAACTATAAAAATACTATACCAGGGGAGGGTGGGTGGGAAACAAACTTCAGAAATCTTTCTCACAGCTGAAAAGCAGCAGTGAGCCTTTAAATGAAAGTTTTAAACAGCTAAAGGAGCCTCTAGAAAAAAGAGTTGAACTACAACAAGTTATTAGAAACAAACAACCCAACAGATGCTTAATAAAAGTGGACAATTTCCAGTTAATACCTCACACACAGTGAAACTAGCTAGAAAAATACACAGTACACAAAGTGCTATAAATAACAAAGAAATAAAGAACAAAATAAACAAAAAAACAGGATACTTAATGTTATATATTATAGCTCCGAGTTTGCTCAGTGTCATTCCTTTGATTAGCTCAGTGTGAAATGGCAGAACACTCACAACTGAACTTCTTAGGTAACAGAAAGTTGAAACCTGAGACAGCTTTTCAGAAAGAAATCTCAAAAGAACTAATGAGATGCTTAGTCTAAGCTGTAGTCCAGGTGACCTCAGTCAGCCAATGACCTCAAACAATTCTCTCTTACTGAAATGCCTGATGGCTTTGGCTAAACCAAGATGTCCCTGAATATGTGCTCAGACACACAGCCTCCACAAACACTAGGCCCAAATACAAGCCTGAATATGGAAATGCTACAAATATCCCCACTACTTAGAAACAAACTGCAGAAATGTTTCTCACAGCTGAAAAGCAGCAGTGAGCCTTTAAATGAAAGTTTTAAACAGCTAAAGGAGCCTCTAGAAAAAAGAGTTTAACTGCAACAAGTTATCAGAAACAAACAACCCAACAGATGCTTAATAAAAGTGGACAATTTCCAGTTAATACCTCACACACAGGGAAACTAGCTAGAAAAATACATAGTACACAAAGTGCTATAAATAACAAAGAAATGAACAAAATAAACAAAAAACAGGATACTTAATGTTATATATTATAGCTCAGAGTTTGCTCAGTGTCCTTCCTTCAATTAACTCAGTGTGAAATGGCAGAACACTCACAACTGAACTTCTTAGGTAACAGAAAGTTGAAACCTGAGACAGCTTTTAAGAAAGAAATCCCAAAAGAACCAATGAGGTGCTTAGTCTAAGCTGTAGTCCAGGTGACCTCAGTCAGCCAATGACCTCAAACAATTCTCTCTCACTGAAATGCCTGATGGCTTTGGCTAAACCAAGATGTCCCTGAATATGTGCTCAGATACACAGCCTCCAAAAACACTAGGCCCAAATACAAGCCTGAATATGGAAATGCTACAAATATCCCCACTACTTAGAAACAAACTGCAGAAATGTTTCTCACAGCTGAAAAGCAGCAGTGAGCCTTTAAATGAAAGTTTTAAACAGCTAAAGGAGCCTCTAGAAAAAAGAGTTTAACTGCAACAAGTTATGAGAAACAAACAACCCAACAGATGCTTAATAAAAGTGGACAGTTTCCAGTTAATACCTCACACACAGTGAAACTAGCTAGAAAAATACACAGTACACAAAGTGCTATAAATAACAAAGAAATAAAGAACAAAATAAACAAAAAACAGGATACTTAATGTTATATATTATAGCTCTGAGTTTGCTCAGTGTCCTTCCTTCGATTAGCTCAGTGTGAAATGGCTTAGAAGGATGTAAGTTACCTGTCCTGCCACAACAGTGCAGACCACAAACCTTCTTAATGTAAAACAACCGGTATGAAGCCCAAGTGTTTAAACCAAAAGACTTAGAATAACAGTTACAATTTAATCAGGCTACTACCAAGCAGCAATAAGTGCAGCAGAATAAATAACATTGAGTACTTTTAAGAAGAGGCAAAAGCAAAATAAAGTAGGAGGAAACACAAATACAGTAAAAGCAGATGAATTTTTTTTTTTTTGTTAGTAAAGTGCAAGGAGAGAGGAAGGAAGAATCTAAGTGGGTTGGCCTTCTCAAATCTTCTCACTGTATTATGTAGAGTGAACACTAAACTCAGAATATGATCTCACTGTATTTGGTTAAGTGAGCAAATGAGATGGACTCAGGAGGAGTGTTCAAATACAGACTTACAGGTGGGGTGGGCAATTCCAGAGCCACCAACACTAACACCAAAACAAGAACAGGGAGGGTGGGTGGTGACAAACAAGAAGAAGAGTAAGTACAGTTGTACAAATTACAGAGGTATTAAATCAAAATGCAGACAAAAATGAGAATAAACACTTATCTTTTCTCAATATCACAGCTGGCAGTAGATCAATCTCTCTGCAGCATCTTGAGCAACAGGTATATCTGATTTAAAACACAGGACAGAAACCAAACAATACAGATGCAGGAATACTTTGACCAGATGAAACTAGTTCTGAAAACTTACGTGTAGGTATTATGGTGTTATCACAAGGCATTTGGCTAACAGTTAGCGCTTTTTTTATTAAAAAATACAATTGAGTTTAGATTTCCATTCGCATTTTTAAACAAACTCTGCCGCCATAAACACACCCTTCTTTTCAGTACCTAATTATTAAAATAGCTTTCACAAATAAATCCAACCTGAGCAGACAAAATTATTTCATTACATTCCCTACAAAATTTGTCACCGAGTTAATTTGACTGGGGAAATATTAGAGCAGACACACTCCAAGTGTCAAATACCAGCACCATTCACAGTATCCCAAACAAGTTTTCAAATTAAGGGGACTGGGTTTTAATTAAAGCACTTAAAAAATAAAGAACTAAAACAGACAAAGACCAGTTACATTTCACACAGCGTTTAAGGCAAGCAAGTATTTACTTCTCAATACCTGGAATATCAATCTCAATTGCACCTGACTTAGCCGTGTTTCTGTTGCACTGAAACATAAACATAAGAAAAGGAAGGTTGTTAAAATTTGTGGTTATGATGGTTGTTAAGATGCTCCTAAGTATCTTATTATTTTTGTCGCGTTTTACCCCACTTTACTTTGAGGGGAATTAGTTTTGTCTTTTTACAACTTCATGTTAAAACACCACATATGTTTTATCGAAAGGGATTGTGTCATTGGTTATCAGGTTTTCCTGTAGAAGATAGTTCATGAGCTGAGTACGGATACATTTTTTAAATATTTTAGATAAGGGAGAAAGTATAGCTATGGGCCTATAGTGAGATGGGTCAGTAGAGTTTCCACCTTTGTACAGGGGGATGGTGTAAAAGGATTTCCATATGTCTGGGACTGTGGCCTCTTGAATGGATCGGTTGATTAATAGGGTGACAGGAAAGGCTATAGAATTGGCAGCGAGTTTGAGGAAAGCAGGAGGGAATTTGTCAACAGAGGGCGACCTGTGTTTGAGTTTGAGGAGTAAGGATTTGATATAGGTAGTTGAGACTGGTTTTAGGGAGAATTGATTATTGCTATGCATGTTATTGGGGGGTGA
Organism: Protopterus annectens; assembly: GCF_019279795.1. NCBI lineage: Eukaryota > Metazoa > Chordata > Ceratodontiformes > Protopteridae > Protopterus > Protopterus annectens. The sequence continues at coordinate 856,127,882 of NC_056746.1, read as the reverse complement.
GAGGGGAAATAGGGATGTAATTGTTATGTGTTAACTTTTGAATTGTCGATGAAGTAATTATTGAGGAGGTTGATAGTTTCTTGTGGAGTATTATTTGGATATGGGGAGGGTGTGGTCAGATTTCCAGGGTTAAGGATTTTGTTTACAGTAGACCAGAATTTTTGTGGATTAGATTTTCTATTGAACTGAGGTGTAGAATAGAAGGTTTTCTTGTCTTTATTAACTAATTGTTTAGAGAAGTTCCGGAGTTGCTGGTAGGTTTGGAGAAGGGCTCATACCTCTCAACTGTCCAGATTTTCGCCTCTTATTTTTGGTTTGTTCCTCATAAAATGTGTGGTTTTCTGACAAATTGTTGAGAATTAAGTCACTAAATAATACTAAATAATACTAAATAATGGCAAAAATTGAATTTTAGACTTCATATCCTTCAGAAAATATATAATAATGCAAAATTTGTAATTCTAGCAACTTACTAAGTTTATAGGAGCAATATTTAAAATCTGTCCCTACTTTTGGGCCTTTGTCCCCCCTTTTTTTCTGCCTATTGTCCATATTTCTTGCACTGAGAGGTTGAGCGGTATGGCAGGGATGGTGTTTTGGTTTTTAGCCTAGCCTTCCATGCCATATCTCGCTTGATCACTAATGTCTTTTGCTTTTCTTCCCTTCTGTAATCTTGTGTTCAGCACAATGAGCTTTATATGAACAGAGTATATGTGAAGGATTATGTCCAGAATCACGGTCCTTCCCACTGAATTACTGTTTGTGGAAAAAGAGGATAGTATGTCATCAAGTTTTAGATCTACAAATCTTCAGTAACCCCATGTCCCTTTTTGTTTGGATCCAAACAATTTAATGGGTACAGATCACACCTATCCTTTCTGCAGTTTGTTGTAATGTATTGCTGTTTTGTTTTTCACTGTCTCTCTTCATACCCTTTAGCATTCTGGTAATGATGTTTGACATGATACGTACCAGCCAAATTTCCCATCACCCACATGACCTCCATACTATAGCACTGTACTGGATTTCAATGCATTAATTTTTCCTAGTGCTTGGTGGTTTAGCTTATGGACTTAAAAGTATGAACTATTAATGAACTTCATTCTGTTGTCCTGGGTTTAATTCCCTTATTATGTGTTTTTGCAAACTCAAGTAGCTTAACTGCACAACCGACTTTATAAAATAATAAAATAAAAATTGTTTTCTATAATGTTTCTTTGTTATGTCATAGTTCACTGAATTTTCCTGTAAAAGACCTCTAGGACTCAGTAGGATTCAGATGGTAAACAAAATATAAACAGAAAATAAATATAGAAAACCATCAAGCATGTTTCTAGGCTAATAAAAGGCATGCACCATGAAATTATCAAATGTGAGCAGAATGATGGGGAGAAGATTGGATAAGAGACTTGTATGTACAAAATAGGGAAAAAGAAAGAGCGAGAAATGATTTGGCCCTACCATGTTTTCAAGAAGCAACTGAGAAGTGAGTGGACTTAAAGAAGAAGAATATTCAAAAGTGCTGAGACAAGATCCTGTGTTACTGGTGTCTCTCAGACAGCAGGAGCTAATCATCGTGTGAATGCCCTTCTAATACTTTGATCTAACATTTCCTTGCTTTGTCCCATGAAACTCTAAAGTATCCAGACAACTGTCACTGAACTACTTCCTTAGGCAATACATTTTATGGCCAATCAGCCACTGAAGTAGCTTCATTTGAAGTCCAGCTTGAAATATCATCTTTCCAGCTACTATTCCTTCCTCCTCTGTTGTCCCTTTCTTTTCAGCTCTGCTCCTTCTATTTATCCACAAACATTGTGAAGTACATAGATTACATGGCACTTATTCTTCTCTCTCTTTTAATGCATGCCTGCCCATCTTTTTCAGTTTATTTTCATTCTGTAGCCTCTGCATAACCGTCATGACTTTGACAACTACATATTGTATGCTTTATTCCAGACTGACGTTTCTTCATTTACCTGCCCCCTTCCTTGAACTATATACAGCATGGTTGCTGCAGTTTTATTAGGGCCCAATCCACAGTAAGGATGACCTCTACATCTCTGGACTCCAATCCATTCCTTAAGTACCCTGGCATTGTACTGACCTTTGGTCCTGTCCTTATGGATTGTTAATCACGATTCAGTTTAACGCTGATTATTACATTAAAATTCTCTTTCTTTTTGTCCTGCTTAAGGTCTTTCTGGCAAGTCTATAAGGTTTTCATGGGTTTCCATCTTCCAAAGTGTATAAACGTGCAATTTTGTAGAGTAAGTCCAAGCTACCATCAATCTTCCTTCACTGCTTGCTATCACAGGTCTCTGTGGTGACTGTTCCCTTTTAGAAGCCACTGCATTAGTCTTCAGATAAACAGAATATAAGCTCGTCTTGGTCAACATTTCTACTGGGATATCTGACACTAATAAGTTTAATAAACTTTTCCTAGTAGTGAACACTGTGATACTCCAATGTGTATTGATTTTTCCCCCCTAGCAGATCTGGTATTAAAAAAGTGATCTGTACTTATGATCAGGCAACCAGTGTTTAAACTTCACCACCAGTTTTCTGCACAAACATCCAAACCCTTTTATTTTCTTAATACACTGCGAGACGCAAGCTGATTGACCTTGCTGAAATTTAGATCTATGACATTCACAGTTTCCGTTGCTGACTTCACTTGTACCCCTGTGATAGAACGGAATCAAGACAAATTAGAAAGAAGCTTACTATGTTATGTTCCACTGGCCACAGAATTAGGATTCAGGAACTCTACCAGCGTACTGTGCAGAATCTTCTGTTTGATCTTCTGTGGAAGGGAAGTGAGACTAGCAGTACTACAGTCACTTGGCTCCTTTGTAGATACAATTTTAAGCATGAGAAACACTGATGTCAACCTCCTTTCTTCTGGTGCTGTGCCTCTTAGTAAAGATAGACTGAGGTTCTGCCAGTAGCTCATACCGCAACATAAATAGCTACCTGTAATCCTCGGCTTGACCTGTTATTCTTCTTTCTGTGCCATCCTCCTAGGTCTGTTTGCAAAACATACAAATCCATGAAAAAAACATTGTTAATAAAAGAAGTATTCTGCATTTTAAAGCTGTGTGCTCTGCTGTCAGAATCAATTTATGTGATATAATACAGAAACGTATGTGACAAAGCACAGGAAAGTGGTCTTATCAGCTGGAACTGGTGTTCCCTAGACGATTCAGATATTCTCTGGAAAACAAAACCAACATACCTCATTAGGACCCTACATGCTGTTAGGATGACTGAAGTTAATGGTGAATGCAGAGACCCCCTTACTTATTTAAACCAACTCACTGTTATGGGCATAACTGGCTTCTGTAAATAGATGAATAGTCAGCAAGATAAAGTACATGGTTAGGCATGGGCAACTTATTATGGAGAGGTGAGATAATGATTTCTTTACCAATCAGAGGAGTAAGTATGTATACAGGATTTAAAGCTATGGCTAGCAGCAACAATGCTGGTGCAGAGAAGTCTAAACACTGATAAATCACTAAACACTTTGTGATAAGAATTAGAATATATAAACTCACTTGAATAGTTTAAGCTATATTAGGAGGACTTTTTACAAGACAGGCCTGATAGTAGTGAGTCACAATAAAAGCAAGAAATGATGTACGTCTTCAAATTTTAGGAGAAATATAAGTTTCTCACTTTATACAAAGCATTTCACAAAACTATGGTACCATATTTTAAACACTTAAATAAAATACAAGTTTGCTATGAATCCATAAGTAGGTTATTTTGTATTGGTGAATGATAAGGTTTGTGCTGAAAAATATTTTACTTCATCAAGAAGCGTTCCAAGTGAGGACCTGAAATGGTGTAAAGATTGACATGTGGAAGGGGGAATGGTAAGCACAAATGACTGGTAGACACACTTTTTTGATTATTGTCTTTTGTTAAAGTAAGTAAAGTTAAAACTCTAAAACACTTATATGTGTGCATGGGTTGGAATATGTCACAATGCATGTTATTTTAATTAATGAAAAAGACTAAAACAAATGTTGTTAAAGTATCAGGAATGTCCAGTTAAGTGCTTTCTCAGTGATATTTCCAACAATACAGATATGTTAAAGTTTTATGCTTTGCATCCTGCATTGAAAAGTTTTGAAGAAAAAATTAATATTTGAATATCACTGTTTTGGAGGAAAACAATATTTTCAAGTCAGATTATCTTAAACTTTCATAAATAAAAGAGAAGACTCAAATGTGTATACAAGTATTTAATTTTCATTAACCTGAACAACATAAATTCAGAGTTACTTTGCTAGTCATAAGCTTTTTGGGACTATATTCTATTGAATTTTAATGCAATTATGAGCATAACTTGAGACTCAACAGAAAAATCCAAGCGCCAAAGTACTACACTAGGAGGTCTACCATGTGAATATTTATGATCGCTTTATCTACAGTCAGTGGTAGTTTAAAATGCTGCCTTAAATCTAAAGAGTATGATATTACTTTTTTATCATTAACATAAATATAAAACAACACAGCTTGATTTGTATGTATTGTCAAACAGTTACATATATATCAGGGAACAGACAACCAGCAACATGCTTGGGTAATGTATGGATGACAGGAATCAGCAGACTTGTGGATATTCCCTCTAATCTCCACATGAGGGGAAGTAACCTTTTTGCTACATGTAAATCCAAGATCATAGTAGCATAGATCTGTCATTTTCAGGTAGTCATGATTTCTGACTTAGTGTTAGCTATAACGTGTGGTCAACCAATGTAACAGATTCTAAAATATCTCTGTGCTACTGGGATTGTTAGAACAAATGTGTTATTTTGGGTACTAATGCTAGTCAAGATTTTGCTCTGGGTGTTTTTAGCTCACAAAGTGCAAGACACTTAAAGATGAAGTAGTTCTACAGTGAGATGTTATCATTTTTCATGACAGGACAGTAATATAAATGAAGATGAAGTTATTTTCCCTGAGCCATCATCTTTATTTTCAATTACTACAGAGACCTAGTTCAAGACTAATGAGAGCACTCCATCAGTGCAGCAATCCAGTGCCTCCCACACATTCAGGCCCACTGCATTAGATGATGCACCACTCACCAGGCTGTGCAAGGAGAGGGCCATGGTCACTTGCCAGGATTTGGCACATCATGCAGGTACTCAGATCCTTGCACTACAAGTACACATATGACACAGACCTAGTACATATGGCTATAAATGACTTCAAACATACCTCCCAAAACTATATGAAGGGAATCTTATTTTAAAATATGAACAAAATATGATAAACAATTTACTAAGTGTTATGCATATACATGGTGATAGAGGAACAATTAGGTATATAGGACAGCCAAAAGATGTTTTTTTTCTTGTAAAGATTTAAATAATTTGATAAATGAGTATACCAAAATAAAATTTAATCAACGCAGGGAAAAAGGTCATATGACAAGTGTAAAAAGAAATATGTAAAAGTGAAGGGCATTTTTGGCTTGATTGTAAAAAGAATAAGCAATAGAATGATGAATAGGAAGATAAAGAAAGTATCGTAATACTTGAAAGCAATGAGGAAGTAGGGGAAAAAGGGGAAAGGTGTTAATAAAAAGAGGATGAACTAATAAAAGATGACTTAGATAAAATGATATGTTTCAGGAGGATGAAGGTAATTGTACTGAGAGTGTTGAAAATGGAGAAGAAATTGAAAGTGATAAGTCAGATGTTTGTGAAGAAAGTCTAAAGGGTGTTAGGAAAAGAAATTTGATAGGTGCTAGGGAAAAGATGAGGAAACAAAGAGATAAAAATACATCACCAAAGATTAAAAAGAAAGGTAAGGGGTAGTTTTAAATGTGTTTCAGTTAATGAAAATAGTGAAAAAATCTGCTTTTGAGGATCACGGTGATGTTGTACATAAACTCAAAAATATTAAATTGAAGGAAGAATAAAAAATAAGAAAATAAAAATTTAAAATACTTCCCTTAAACTTAAAAAGAAAGAAAAGTAATTTTACAGTGCTTGCAGTAAATATGAAAAATATTATTAATATTGTAAGAAGGATATGAATATTGGAATGGTGTGCTAAATGTGATGTAGATATTATTCTAGTAGGTTCCCTATTAAAAGACCGAAGACGCATTCGTTGGTCAAACTCAAAAGCCTGAAATGGCAAAATATCGAAGTGGCTTCTAAGCGAATTATTTCCCAGGGAAAGAATTTGCTTGGCCGCTTTGTTACTTTGCCATTTTTGGCACTGTAGTGAGGTCTCGGAGTTGGTATATTTAAGTAGGTGGGGGGTGTAATGTAATGTTTAAAGTATGTTTTTTTTTGTTTTTGGTTGTTGTTGGAGCAGCGATTTTTTTCCCTAGGAAAAAAATTCGCTGTTCTGACAGTTCAAAATTGTAAGCTTTCGCTTACATAGGGTTGATTAATCACTGTTCGCTTTTTTAATCACTCAGTGATCTAATATAGACCCTTCTATTAGAGAATGTAAGATTCCTGACAAGTGAAGAAATATTGCAAAGAGAAAAATTGTGGGGTGGTAAAATAATATGGAATTTAGGAAGTGAGTGTTGTTCTGGAGTGGCTGTATTGCCTAAAAAACAGTAAAAATATTAAATGTAACATTGGTAAGCATGGGAAGGTTTACTGCTGTGGATGTGAGGTGGAGAGACTATGTTGATTGAATTATAGCATTATATGCTTATACAAATGCCAAGGAAAGGCAGACTCTGTTTAATCAAATATTACATTATATGGTGATTAACATGAACATTTTTATTCCAGGGGACTTTAATTGTAATTTAGGGGGAAATATTAAAAATACAAGAAGTGATAAAATTTGGTAAGTCATCTGTGTGGAATAAAAGTCAATGGACTTATAGAACAGTGGCAACAAAATATGAACTTGATTATTTTGTGCTGTTGGAGAGTTTGAGTGTAGCAGATACAGTAGAGCCAGTTTTTTTAGAGATGAATACAAGGAGTATTATGATATGGAAAAGGAAATATATAAAATTAATTGAGAAAAACTGAAGACATTACTTATTAAGCAGTGTATATTTACAAGGGTGAAGAAAGATATTAGTATAATGAAGGAAATGAAAAATGTAAAAGGAGAGGTAAAAAGAACAGAAGAACAAATTATGAGGATTGTAGTACAGCATGTAGAAAATATATAATAATAAAAATAAAGAAACTAAGAAAGAATGGAAATATGTTTAAGAATAAAAAGAAAAAAACAAGTCAGAATGAAAAGCAAAAAAAAAAAATGTGAAAACAAATTAAGAAAGCACTTGACAGAGAAAATACTATTATTGAATTGGATAAAATACTTAGGAAATTAAGTGAACTGTGGTGGTGGTGCTGCGGTAGAGTTGTCACCTCATAGCAAGACGTTGTCCCGTTCGATTCTCAGCTAGAGCGTCTTCTGTGTGGAGGCATACGTGAATGGGGCGTGCCTTCATTGAAGGTTGTGCATCAGGGTTGGTAACCCGGTACATAAAAATCCACTACCAGACATTAGCGGACCGGAGTTCCGCTGTGGCGACCCCTAACTGGGAAAAGCCAAAAGACACAAACAAACTTAGGAAATTAAGTATTGATTCATTATCCGGTCCAGGTGGTATAGGGTACAAAATTTACAAGAAATTAAGGAATTGGCAAACCCAGTGTTTTGTAAGCATTTAATAGAATGGTTGAAATAAATGTTTGTTTATGAAAGATTATGTAGTAGGATATTAAAATTTGTATGGTAGAAGGATGAAAAGAATGAAATAAAAAATTGGAGACTAGTCACATTAAATAATGCAGAATATATTTTTTATGAGAATAATACAGAGAAGAGTGGGAGGAAGTATGATGGACATTATGGATGAAAGTATACATTGTATAAAAGGGAAGAGATGCTAGGAATTTTTATTGGTTCAAGAAATTGTGGATGATATTATAAGTAAAAGGGAAGATGTGAAGATTTTGGTTGGTGATATTAGTAAGGCATTTGATACAGTGGGGCATGATGCTTTATTGGATGTTATGGAAAAGTATGGCATAGGTAATGGAATTATGGGAGTTTGTATGTCAGCATGGCATCAGAGTGTTAGTGAATATGTGGCTGCGTACAGAAATATGCATGAATTGTAGTATAAGACAAAGATGCTTCATGAGTGAGATATTGTCTGCATTAGTAATGGATACAATAATGAGTGAAGTAGCTTATAAAATGAAAGATGATGCAAAGGGAAGTTGTAATTTCAGTAATTTTTACTTATGCAGATGATATAGCTGTGGTTGCTAAGAATAAAATATGGATGAGGAACATGTTGATTTGTCTGAATGGATGTTTAAAGGAAATGGGAACAACCTTGAATAAAGCTAAAAGTAAGGGTTTGGGTGATGTGAAAATTGGAAGGTATATTTTTTCAGTGAACTAAGTAATCTTGTTAGGGATAACATTTTGGAAAAAAGGATGTAGTTATGAGGCAATGGAAAGGATTGATAAAATAAATGAAAGAAATATGTCTTATGTGGAGGATCTATATAAAAAGGTTTATGTGGTAAATTCTATTTTAAAGGGAAAATAGCATATATGTCAAATGTTTATATGTTCCCAGAAAAATATGAAAAATAAATTGTTTTTTCATATTTTCACATGGGATTCAACATTAAATCCATTGAAAAGAGGTGTGTTGCATATGAGTGAAAATGAAGGGAAATTGGGGTTATTAAATCCAGTTGTTTATTCTGCTTCTTTAAACTTGTACAGAACATTAAAGTGAGTAAATGATGAGAATAAAAAAAAAAACAATAATGACAATATTTAAATATAATTACAAAAAATTGGGAGATGATGAGAATAGGAAAAAGATATAAAGTTTATATAAATGATGAAATTAAAATTACTCAGAAAAAATAATAACATGGACAATAAAAATTGATGATATAGAGAAGAGTAGAAGGATGTGGTACTATAATGTGATGAAACAATATTATTATGTAAATACATGGTAAAATTTACCAGAAGTGGTAGGAAAAAGTGGTGTATTAAGATTGCAGAGTGTCAGGATTTTCTAGGGAATAATAAATTACTGGTAAAGGGGATTATGCCATATAAAAAGAAAGCTGAAAGAGTGTGTTCATTTTGGAGGGAGGAAGAGACAATAGAATATGTTTTTTTTTAATTTAAAAGAGTGGTTAAACTCTGGAATATTAATGACATAAACAATATAGATTTGCATATGATTATGGATATTATAAAAACAAGAAGAAAGAATATGTGAGAAGTGTAGATGAGAACTTATTTTATATATTATGGATTATATGGAATGAAAAATTGACATTTTGTTTAATGGGAAATGGATTTTGGCTGATATATTGCAAAAAAATAGTCTATGGTTGTGGAAGAGGGAATGGAGGTCAATTATGGAACAGTAATAATGATGATAGTATGAAGGAATGTACAGATGTGTACCTGTAAATATGTATATTTTATAAATAATGTTTTGTTTATGGAGTGTTAATTAAAGAACCCTCTCCTCTTTTTGATAGGTGCCCTGGGATCTTTTACATCCATCTAAGCTACCACAAACTCAAGCAGATGGGACCTCAGTTTAATGTCTCATCTGAAGGATGTCACACTGAAGAATGCAGCACCTCCTTATGCTGCCCTGCAGTGTCAGGAACTGATTTACCTATATGGGAATAGAACACACAGCCTTTTGCATTGAAGACAAGTGTGCCACCTGCTGCACCATTGATACTGCTAACATAGGCTACTAAAAGGCTAATTTTGTCTCAGGTATACAACCTCAATAGAGCCCATCCTTTTAGACCTATTATACATTTGCAAGTCCAGTGGTAGTATGAACACCTGCGCAAGGGTTGTCAATCCCTTTTGAAATATAAGTAGAACATGTTTGAAGAATAGGTATGTATCACAGATAATATCTCTTCTATGGAACTATCTTCCACTTCATATAAAATAAGTGACAGTCTTACACTACTGAAATATAATTTGGATGAATGAATGAAAGGACAGGAAACTACAAATTATCCTCTGGTTTAACACCCATGTCCCTCATGGATAGGTGCAAGTAAATTTCCCAACAAATCTTTGTTCTGCCAAAATATAAGGGCTACAATTATTATGTGGATGTAAAGCTAGTCATCCTCAAGGATCAATAGCCTAGTAAGTACTAACAAACTTATGAACCTAAGGAGAATAGGGTAGAAATGTCATGCAAAGTGCTTAGCAAGGATATAGTCACTGATTTCAAGTGGAAAATAAAGAAGTTATACAGCTGTAACATACAGAGGATGCAACAGAACATGTCATCAATGTGTACATGATGGCAGAATTTGGAAGTTATTGAACAAAATTGAGTCTACTTAATGTTAATAAAGCTGCATTATCAAGTGCAGATCAATGTTTTATACACTTTTCTTGCTAGTATCTCCTGGTAATGTACACGCTATTGTACAATGTACATTCCTCCCCAGATCCCAGCCCTGGGACATAGTTAAAACTATAGCAGGAAATCAGGTGGTTTCAACAGCAGATGATAGAAAGACAAGGAACTTTAATGTTTGTGAATATAACTCAAAAATGGATTCAAGAGCAAAAGGCATGGGCAAAATAGCATTAAAAGGAGCCATTGATTTTCTTCTTCTTCTTTTGTATCTTTTCATGTGCTATTTTTCATGTTAATCTTTTCTGCCATATTTTCTTTTTCTTCATTTTTTTCCCTTCCTCTGCTGTACAATGGATATTTTATGAATCCTTATCATGGGTTCATAGCTGAGTACAGAGCTAACTGCTCTTAGGGGCCATTGTAAGCCTAGCCAACAACCCAAAGTATGAATCAAATCCTATACCTTGTGTTTATAAGGTGAAGAGCTTAACCATTATACCATTATGAAATATATATCATGAGAAATATAATTTGAATTATACACTTACACTAAACTCATAATTGGTCTTATTGTTTTATAAATTTTGCATATTTTGGTTGACCATTTCAGCACAGTCATTTTAAAAAACATTATATGAATAATATCAATGAAATCCTAGAGTAAAGCATTATAGGATTTTAACATGTCTCTCCATGATCAGAAGGATTTGGTGAAAATATTTGCTCAATGCACAGAGAATTCTCAAAAGCTTTAATACCTGTATGAATCTATGCTGAAGTGAAAGAACATTACCACCTGTGCTTCACATTTTTTTCAAGATAAGTATCAACGTAGTTATTCTGTTCCAAAACATTTGTATTTTATTTATTTAACATTTTTTTACCAAGAAAGTCTGACTTGGAATGATGCCAATTTTCAGTGGAGGTTTGGGGAGAAACTCTCCAGATGCATGTCTTTGTAATGTGGGAGGAAACTGGAGCACCCAGAGGAAACCCACACAAATGCAGGGAGGACATGCAGATTCACAGAAGGCACCCCAGCCAAGAATCAAACTGGAGAACCTCTTGCTGTGAGGTGACAATGCTACTGCTGCACCACTGAACCGTCCATATTTGGCAGGCAAGCGCAACAAAAGATTTGGCATAAATTGTTTTTGTTCCCACCCACGACTTGCTGACAATTGATGGTATTTCTAGATATTTTTATTTTATTAATAATTATTATCAATGCTTAATTCATACAAATTTATTAAATCAAGAGCAAAACAACTAAATAAAAAATAAATAAGCAGCAAGAGAACGATCACCAAACGGAACGGGATACCAATGCCAGTAGTGTAGAAAATAAAATGAATAAATGCAATCAATGGCATATATCGTATCCCATAGAGACGATGGCACTAATATCAACACCTAGCATAAATCCAACGGTCTTCTTTGAATTCTTGAGGCTCTCTCCAATGTAAAATACAGCATGATAAAAAATGCAGCAGCAGTCAGCAGACCTATAAAAACTTTTAATGACAGAGTAGCGCTTTCACCAACAGGCTTTATCAACTCACAATAAAAACCTCATACTGATACTTTATATATAGAAATGCAAGCACATTCATTGGTCTGTTAATAAATCAATTAAAACTAATTAATACAATTAAAGGAATAGTTTAAAATACATACTAGATAACCACCTGCATATACACAATCACTCCATCTGTAACAAAACCTCTCATACAAAACTGCCCAATAGACATGTATATAAAAAAAGTATATACATATAGGAAATATATATGTAATAAAAATATACATATATAAAAAATAACATAAACCAACCCTAAAAAAATCATATGTATGTATAAATGTAATCATTATATATAAGCACATATTCCATATACTATGAATACTTATAAATATCTGTATACAAACATAATAATAAAAAATTCAAGCATTTAAAAAGATATATACTTTATATGCATGAGAAAACTGATGAGTGAGTAATAAATTATGGGATCTCACTTCTTATGCACCTTCCTTGTTCTTCTTTTCTTAAGGATAGGTTTTATTTGAATTTTATTGTTCAAACCTGGTGGCTGATGTGCCCTCAGGCGAATGATCCATCAAAGTTCACATTCCAATATAAAATTGTCTAAATCCCCTCCCCTGACATTAGGATGTATATGTTGTATGACCCGAAAGAGGAAGTTATGTGTGGTGCCCAACATGAGTTGATGTTTAGCTAATGCATTATGTTCTGACTGCTTACCAATATGGTAAACATGCTCCCTCACTCTCTCTCTCAGCTGTCTACTGGTCTTTCCCACATAGAAAGATGTGCAGGCTGTGCATATAGCTAAATATACTAGCCCTTTACTCACACAATCTGTACCTGTATTAAATACAAACTTCCTATGTGTCACTGGATGCTCAAACACTGTGTTAGTGTCCATATAAATGCACTGATTGCATTTGTTGCAGGGAAGAGTATTAACCTGTAAGTCCGAAGTATGGTTGCAGTTTGTACTGGATAGTGAAGGATAACATAAGATCCTTTTAAGATTAGGTTTATTACAGAACGTGAAGGTGGGTGTTTCACCAACTAAACTACCTATATCCTCTTCAAGAAGTAATGTATCCCAGTGCTTTAATATACTTCCCTTTAATATTCCAAAATCTTTAGTATAGTACGTTAAAAATCTCATGCTCAACTCCTTATTACTTTCCATAATACTTTCATTAACCCTAAATTCAGAGAAATAAGGCTGTGCTATAGTATCTCTCTGCTTATATATTTCTTCAGAAATTGAGTTGAATGTTGTGATATCATAGCCTCTATCCATAAAATTATTCCTAAGAAGTTCTAATTCTCGTGTGAATCCTTCCACAGAAGGATTGAGCCTAGATGCTCTTGTAATTTGCCCCTTTACCACATTGTCAAAGACAAATCTAGGATGCATGCTGCTCCTATGTAGGAGCGAGTTTTTATAACAGGCTTTTCTATGTATTGATGTATTTAATAGACCGTTGGGTAATCTCTCTATATTCTAAGAGTCTAACTTAAACAGTAATTCCTCCTCCCACTGTGTTTAAGTTAGACTCTTTTAGGAGGCATGTAGGCTTCTATAGGAGGTTCGTGGATGACCTCTTTTTCATCTGGAAGGGAGATGTATGTCAACTAGAAGAATTCTTCATACAGGTTAATGAATTGCTGGAATATCTGAAATTTACTTATGTGTATTCTAATGATAGAATCTCTTTTCTAGATGTGAATATAGAGAGATTACCCAACGGTCTATTAAATACATCAATACATAGAAAAGCCTGTTATAAAAACTCGCTCCTACATAGGAGCAGCATGCATCCTAGATTTGTCTTTGACAATGTGGTAAAGGGGCAAATTACAAGAGCATCTAGGCTCAATCCTTCTGTGGAAGGATTCACACGAGAATTAGAACTTCTTAGGAATAATTTTATGGATAGAGGCTATGATATCACAACATTCAACTCAATTTCTGAAGAAATATATAAGCAGAGAGATACTATAGCACAGCCTTATTTCTCTGAATTTAGGGTTAATGAAAGTATTATGGAAAGTAATAAGGAGTTGAGCATGAGATTTTTAACGTACTATACTAAAGATTTTGGAATATTAAAGGGAAGTATATTAAAGCACTGGGATACATTACTTCTTGAAGAGGATATAGGTAGTTTAGTTGGTGAAACACCCACCTTCACGTTCTGTAATAAACCTAATCTTAAAAGGATCTTATGTTATCCTTCACTATCCAGTACAAACTGCAACCATACTTCGGACTTACAGGTTAATACTCTTCCCTGCAACAAATGCAATCAGTGCATTTATATGGACACTAACACAGTGTTTGAGCATCCAGTGACACATAGGAAGTTTGTATTTAATACAGGTACAGATTGTGTGAGTAAAGGGCTAGTATATTTAGCTATATGCACAGCCTGCACATCTTTCTATGTGGGAAAGACCAGTAGACAGCTGAGAGAGAGTGAGGGAGCATGTTTACCATATTGGTAAGCAGTCAGAACATAATGCATTAGCTAAACATCAACTCATGTTGGGCATCACACATAACTTCCTCTTTCGGGTCATACAACATATACATCCTAATGTCAGGGGAGGGGATTTAGACAATTTTATATTGGAATGTGAACTTAGATGGATCATTCGCCTGAGGGCACATCAGCCACCAGGTTTGAACGATAAAATTCAAATAAAACCTATCCTTAAGAAAAGAAGAACAAGGAAGGTGCATAAGAAGTGAGATCCCATAATTTATTACTCACTCATCAGTTTTCTCATGCATATAAAGTATATATCTTTTTAAATGCTTGAATTTTTTATTATTATGTTTGTATACAGATATTTATAAGTATTCATAGTATATGGAATATGTGCTTATATATAATGATTACATTTATACATACATATGATTTTTTTAGGGTTGGTTTATGTTATTTTTTATATATGTATATTTTTATTACATATATATTTCCTATATGTATATACTTTTTTTATATACATGTCTATTGGGCAGTTTTGTATGAGAGGTTTTGTTACAGATGGAGTGATTGTGTATATGCAGGTGGTTATCTAGTATGTATTTTAAACTATTCCTTTAATTGTATTAATTAGTTTTAATTGATTTATTAACAGACCAATGAATGTGCTTGCATTTCTATATATAAAGTATCAGTATGAGGTTTTTATTGTGAGTTGATAAAGCCTGTTGGTGAAAGCGCTACTCTGTCATTAAAAGTTTTTATAGGTCTGCTGACTGCTGCTGCATTTTTTATCATGCTGTATTTTACGTTGGAGAGAGCCTCAAGAATTCAAAGAAGACCGTTGGATTTATGCTAGGTGTTGATATTAGTGCCATCGTCTCTATGGGATACGATATATGCCATTGATTGCATTTATAAATAAAAAATAAAATTTATCTACAAGTAATAACTACCCTGCCAAGTATTAGCAAAGCATTTCTCTAAAATTCTTTTATTCATACTATATTAAAGCCTAACTTATTTTCAAAATATTAACTGCTACAAACCAGGACTATGTACAGCACTAAGACTCTAAAAGCTAATCACATAGTTCTCTATTAATAATGTAGCTTTATTCAGTACTTGAAATTTGCATATTTCCTTTTGCACTAGAAGACACCAGAAGAAAAAAAAAATGGATATTTGTCAATACAACCAAACCTGAGGCGTCAAATAACACCAAACATTTAGATCATGTAAAATTGACTATGATACCAGATTAAAATATTGAAATTTTAAGAAAATTCACTTAACATGGTACATAGTAAATATTACGAATCTATATTTCATATATTAACACATTTTTAGAAAATAACATTATCTCGATTAAAGGTAATGATGTAGTATTTTTGAATACTACGTCTTATTTTTGCCTGAAATATTTAGGTAATTTGTCTGACTCACAAAAATTCAAATACAAATTATTTATCTTTACTTTGCTAACCCATTCTAATTTATCCAGTTTAGCTAAATAAAATTTAGACTTTATCTTATTGGATAAAATGGAAGTTATATATTCTGGCAGAGAAGAATATGTTGCCTTTTCATATTTTCTCATCAATCTGCTTTCAGTGACATGAAGTATATTACACATTGAAACAACAGCCAAATAGTTTGTATCTAATTCATATTTGTGCATAAATTATTTATAGAAAGAACTGAAGATCCCTAAAATAACTAGTTCAAAAGAGAAAACCATTCATTTTTAATGTGTGCAGTTTGATTGGAATGGAACCTTCAATAAAACTAGGTGCATGCTACATCCATCCATCCATCCATCCATCCATCCATTCATCCATCCATCCATCCTTCCATCCATCCATCCATCCATCCATCCATCCATCCATCCATCCATCCATCCATCCATCCATCCACAACCCCTTTTTCCAATTTTTGTACATGGGGTCAGGGTGTCAGTTCAACAGAGCCAAGGTTTACACTCCAGCCTGGCTATACCTACCCCTGTAGTTCATCCAAACCACATACTCACACACACACTTATACCTATAGCCAAGGAAGTTAGTTTGTCATCATTATAAATTTTCCCTTTTCCCTACTGTAGTTTGATCTCAGAGTTGGTATATATATATATATATATATATATATATATATATATATATATATATATATATGGGGGATGCAGCCTCCCACATTGGTGGTGCAGGGGGGAATACCACCCCACCTTGGTGGGTTTGAAATAATGTAGTGTGTGTGATAATCACTGTGGTGGACAAGTAATTCCCTTCCCTAGGAAAACTGTTCACTGATGTGAACATTCAATGAATGGGTGTTCGACATAAAGTAGTCAATGATTAGGTATTCATGGAAATAAAACTTTGATGAAGTAATATAGACCCAGCTTCTTCTTCTTTTGGCTTTTCCCGGTTAGGGGTTTCCACAGCAGATCACTTGACTGCTCATGATTGACAGTAGAGTTTTACAGTGTTGAGCTGCCAGTCTGGTGCCCAACCTTCCACAGAAGGCACACACACACACACACATGCACTCACACCTAGGGCCAATTTAGAGTGTCCAATCCACCTACAGCATGTCTTTGGGATGTGGGAGGAAACCGGAGCACCCGGAAGAAACCTATGTGACCACAGGGAGGATATGCAGACTCTGCACAGAAGGCACCCCAGCCAAGGATTGAACCAGGGAACCTCTTGCTGTGAGGTGACAATACTAACCACTGCACCACCATGGCTGCCCAATATAGACCCAACTAAAGGGACTAAAATCATTTTAACTGCTTGTATCTTATTATCCATATCCATATAACAGAGCTTCCATTTTCTCAGTTTTTGTATTATCTTTTCTTTAGTCTCTTCCCACATATCCTTAGCTGCCAGACTGGAATAATTTTAATCCATACTCCTAAATACTTCATTTTATCATGTCCCCTTAAGTATAGATATTGCTGAACCAATTTGTATGTGGGTTCATAATTTACCACTATTGTCTTTATTTTAGCTTCATTAATTTTGTATCCTGAAAAGATTTGAAACTCTCTCAGCATGTTACACAGCACTGTGATGTCCCTTTCTGATTTTGTCAGGTATAAAATAATATCATCTGCAAATACAGCCAGCTTTTCTTGACTACCATACCAATTATATCCTTGAATTTCTGAGTCCGTTATTTTCTTTGCCAATGGTTCTAAATATAATGCAAATAACAAAGGTGGGACAGGGCACCCCTGCCTGGTTCCTCTGCTGAAGCAGAGCTTATCAATGAGGATCCACCCACTTTAATTTTCACCTCCGATCCCTCATATATCCTACTAATCAACATTATAATTTTATCAGGGAATGCAAATGTTTCCATTGCTCCACTTATAAAGTCCCAGCTTACTCTGTCAAATGCTTTCTCACTATCAAGACCCACCAACAACAGTGGTATTTTCCTACATTGTGCTTTCCTCTGGATCATCAGTGTTCTGTTAATGTTGTCAAATGTTTGTCTTCCCTCCACACTGATCCATATCTATCAATTTTGGCACCACTTTTGCCATTCTTTTAGCCATTATAGACATAAACGCTTTACATTCATGTTTTAGGATTGAAATGGGCCTGTATAAAGCTGGATCTGATGGATTTTTACCCTCTCTAGATGTTATACCTACCATCTCTTTCTTCCAGGATGTTGGTACTTCTCCTCCTCATAAAATGCTGTAATGCTGTTACAAAAAAAAACAAAACAAAACAAACAAAAAAAAAATTTCCAGATCTTTATCATTTTTTTCCCTCCTAGCTTCCAAACTTTCACAGGAACCATCTATTCCTGGGGACTTTCCTGTGGATTGGTTATACATCATCATTCTTATCTCATCACCTCCTATCCTGTTAGTAACTGAGTTTCCTCTACCGCTAACCTTGGCATATTTAATTCTTTCGTAAACATTTCATTTTGCACCTTTTCTTGAGTTCCATATTTCTCTGCTTTATATAGACTTTCATAGAATTTATGAAATATTTCTATAGATCAGAGTGTAAAGTGTGAGCACTTGTATCTTTAAGAAGCTTGCGAGGCTGTATGTGCACGTATATAACCTGCACACATGCACAACCTTAGTGCCATTTTGAAAGAGCAGCTAGGGAGTAAGCATGCATGATCATAGTCATTAATTGTATATAAGTTACTTAAGTTACAGTCTATAGTCAACAATAGTAATGTGTTTGTATATAATAAAGCTGCTTGAACAGAACCCATGAAGATTCATTCATTCATGTCCTAACACAAAAGTGACATGGTGTCAGAACCAGGATGGAAGAGAAAAGAATATTCTGAGCCATGAGACCGAGAAGAAAAGAGCACAAACATAGCCAGAACGAATCAAAGGTAATGAGAAATAAAATGAATTATTTACTCGATGTGAACGACAATAAAGGGGCATTACAAGGGCACAAACTGCAATATCAGGCAAGCGGAAAGTATGAAAAGTTTGTTAACTAAAGAAAATGTTTAAGATAAAAGTATTCAATGAAATGATTAACTGTAGAGCAAAATGAGTATGTTTAAAGCAGAAAATGAGCATGTTTAAAGCAAAACAAGTGTGTTTGAGACAAAGTTGGGTATGTCTAAAGTAAAACCAGCACAAGAAAAGTACGTTGGGCATGAAAAGGATATAAAAGAGCAAAACGATTGTAATAAGAAAAAAGGGCACATTAAGCAGAATAATGCAAGGCGAATGCATGTGTTTGGACAAAGTGCAGTGTTTGGGCATAACTACAACTTCATAATGTATCAAGCGCTTAATTAAACTTATTTGAAGTATCTCAGAGTGTGTAATAGGACTTACAGTTTGTGCTTATTATTGTGCATGTATTTTGACGAGTTCATTGTGTGCAAAGTGCAACTATTTCATGCAATCTAGTCAAAGTATAGATATTTCAAAAAGTTCTTGTGCTGGGTGTGTCTAGTCACAAAGCGCCCACATTACAGAGTGCTTCTTGTACTGTAAAGAGGTGCCTAGCAAAGTACTGTCATTTTGGGACATTTCAGTGTGCTTTATGCTGTTATTCGCAAAGTACAATTACTTTGAAAGTTATTGAGTTTTGGGCAACAGATGTTTGGTTTATTCGCATTGTGCAGTTGCTTGACACGTTTCTTACACTGATAAGATGTGTTTTCTTACAAAAGATGACATTACAAGAGTATTACAGTGCTCATGAGTTATTCAGTTGCATCGTAAAGTTATTGAATGTTTCTTAAAGTGACAACATTAACAAGTGATCGTGGATGACTGTAGCATTTCTGTCTTTATCGATAAAATTTTGAAAGTGTAACAAAGTGATGGTAAATGACTTTAGCATTTCTGCCTTTACCAATAAGATTCAGAAGTGATGATAAATTACATTAGCATTTCTGCCTTTACCAATAATATTTCAAAAGCATTGAGAAGTTATTTTGCAAAGTTCACTAAAGTATCAAAAAGTTATTTCACGAAGTTCAGCAAAGTATCGAAAACCTAAGAAGTTTATTTTGCAAAATCCAGTTATTCAAAAGTAGTACAAGTTCATTCATTCATTCACATAATTCTGACTAATGAGAATATAAGTTCAGAGCATGAAGGCATTGGGCAAGTTCTGTTTATGCCAGAAACTTCTGCATATGTGTATATGTGTATATTCATGCTTATTTGCAAATAAACCCCTTCGCTGGCATGTATTCATTTGGCAGACGGATTTCGAAACCCCCTACCACTTGTGTTTGATCAGAATGTTGCAGAGAACTGGAGACTATCTGAGCAAGAGTACAATATTTTCATACAAGCAGCTTATGCAGACAAAGATGCATGCACCAGGACATTCATTCTGCTAACCCTAGCAGGGTCAGAGACAATAGAAAGAGAGCATTCATTTGTGTATGCACCAGCAGTATATGAAGTAGAAGGTGCAGACCGCCATATTGTTGTGCAAGCTGAATCAAGGGAAAACCCCAAGTGTTTGAAGCGCAAGTTTAGAGAGATGTGCAACCCCCAGACAAATGTTATGTTAGAGAGGCATTTGTTTGACACAAAAGATTAAAAACCAAGGGAAATATTTGCAGCTTATATAACTGACTTGAGAAACAGAATTAAGACGGGTCGGTTTGGTGATTTAAAATATGAGCTGATAAAGGACAGGCTTGTATGTGGTATTAATAGTGCTGCTGTGAGAAAGATTTTACTTCTTGACAGTGATTCAACATTGAGCAAACCCACAGAGGTCTGCCAAATCCATGAGGTGACAGAAAAACATACAAGTGTGCTTGTGAGTAAAAGAACGTGGGTTCAGTTGGCTCCAGAGCACATGCAGACAGTATGCAACATGTGGCAAACAAGAACAGGCTTAAGCATGTGGCAGAAACAGGATTTCCAAAGAAGCCACAAGGTTTTCTAGAAAGTTCCAGGAAAAGTGCAAGCTCCAGCGCCAGCTCTGTGCAACACAAATGTGAATCAGCAAAACCCAAATTTAGCTTTATTATCTGTCTCAATTATGGTGCAAACCATGAGTCTAAAGGAAAGAAGTGCTTAGTATTTGGTCAGCAATGTCGCAAGTATAAAAAATGGAACCATTTCCAAACATTTTGTAAATCAAGTAAGCCTCATGCAGTTGTAAAGAAAGGTTACACAAAGACGCAAGTTGATCAAGTAGAACCGAAATAGTCAGCTTTCTATGTAGATGGTGTATCACTGCTTGGTGAAAGAGTTGATGCAGTAAACTTATTAACAAGGAGTGAAGTGTTTTGTACAGTCTAGAGTAATGGAAAATCCACAGAGCTCAAATTAGACACTGGGTCAAAGTGTAATGTTATATCAGTGGACACTTTTGCAAAAGTAAGAACTAAAGAACAACTCAGTGTAACCAGTAGTGTGACATGTTGCTTATGGAGGTGAAGAAATTCAATTCAGTGATACTTTTATGTTATTTGCTGAGAACTGTTACAACTTTATTCTATGTAGTCCAAAGGTCAGTTCAATCTTTATTGGGTCTCCAAGACAGTTTAAGAATGAATGTGCTTTCTTTTGCTAAAGAAGTTCATCATGTAAGTGCAGTTCTGAGTTCCAATTTCCCCGGATCCATTTTCTCAGAGTATGCTGATGTTTTCAATGACAAATTGGGCAAGCTTCTAATTGAGTATTCCATGAAGTTAGACCCAGAGATCACTCCAGTAGTTAGACCAGCAAGAAGAGTTCCAATAGCTATGCAAGATAAAGTAAAAGCTCAGTTGGATAAAATGGTGCAGTAAGGTGTGATTTGTCCAGTCACAGAACCAACTGAATGGGTATTGTCCATGGTAGCCGCTCACAAGAAAGGCTCAGATGAAATCAGAATATGCATTGACCCAAGAGATCTGAACAAAGCATTAAAAAGAACGTATCAGCCAATGTGCACAGCTGAAGAAGTTGCAGCTCTAATACCGAATGCCACTCTATTTTCTGTTTTGGATGCAAAGAGTTCATTTTGGGAAGTGATGCTTGATCGCAAATCCTCATTTCTAACTACTTTCGGTACTCTGTTTTTCAGATACAGATTCCTAAGGATGCCATTTGCAATAAATTCTGCAAGTGAAGTTTTTCAGCGTGCAATGGAAAACATTTTTTCAGGTTATCCTTGTGCCATAATAGTAGACAATCTAGTAGTTGGAGGCAATGGCGAAGCAGAGCAGGACAGAAACCTCAAGAAAGTACTTGGCAGAGCATGTGAAGTAAACTTAAAGCTCAATCCTCTGAAGTGCAAATTCAGACTTCTGGAAGTTACGTATGTAGGACATTTGTTTACAAGTACAGGTTGAGACCAGACCCGAGCAAGCAGACAGCTATTCTAGAGATGTCAGTGCCAGACAATGTACAGAATTTACAGCGTTTTCTGGGCATGGTCAACTATTTAGGCAAATGTAGACCAGATTTCAGTGATTTAAGAACATTTTTAAGAGAGCTAACATGCAAAAATGCTGCATGGTCCTGGTTGAAACATCATCAAATGGCATTTAAAGACCTTAAGCAGAAAATTACCACCCCATCTACATTAAGATACTATGATGTCAACAAAACAGTTATTCTTTCCTGTGATGCTTCATAATTTGGCCTTGGCACAGTTATACTTCAAGAGGATAGACCCATAGCCTCTGCATCTAGAACACTAACCCAAACTGAGATGCAATATGCTCAAATTGAGAAAGCGCTTTTGGCTATAGTATTTGCATGCTCCAAGTTTCATGATTATATTTATGGTCAAGCTATTCAGACTGAAACTGATCATCAACCTCTAATTACTATTCTAAAGAAGCCTATGCATTCTGCTCCAGCGAGATTGCAAAGAATGATGCTCAAATTGCAAAAGTACAATTTCAAATTGGTCTACACTAAAGGCAAGTTGCTTTATCTGGCTGATACTTTATCCAGATCTCCTAGAAACACAACAGAACAGCTTGACACAGAAACTTTTGACTTTGACGTGATGTCAGTGCATAATTTTTCCACCGCTAGACTTGATGAGTTAAGTGATCACACTCAGACTGATCCATTTTCACAGAAGCTCAATCATTATATAAATGATGGATGGCAGTCAAAGCAATCTAGTGTATCACCTGAGGTGCAAGCATATTTTCCTTACAGAGATGAATTGTTGACAGAAGATGGCATTATTTTCAAAGGTCCTAAAATTGTTGTTCCTGCTTCCTTACAACAAGAGTATATTCAAATTTTGCATCATGGTCACCCAGGATCCACATCCACAAAGATAACAGCAAGATAATCTGTATTTTGGCTTACATTATCAAAAGGCATTTATAGAATTCTTTCTTCTTGTTAAGTATGCAATAGTACTAGAACGCATTTGCAAAGAGAACCGCTTCAGCTAAATCCAATTCCTGAACTACCTTGGTGTACTGTAGCAGCTATTATCTTTGAGTGAAACGATCAACACTACTTAGTTTTGGTAGACTCTTATTCAAATTGGTTTGAGATTGATCTACTACCAAACGTATCCTCAACTACTGTTATTACTAAGTTGAAACATCATTTCTCAGTTCGTGGTAGTCCACACAAACATTTTCTGACAATGGTGCTCAATTCACTAACCAGTTGTTTCCGAAATTTGGAAAAGAATGGGACTTTGTGCATATCACTAGTAGGCCTGAATATCCTCAGTCCAATGGTCTAGCTGAATGAGTAGTACAGAGTGCAAAGCAATTACATGAAAAGTCGAAGCGTGACAATACCGATGTATTCTTGAATTTACTTAATCTCAGAAACATACCTCGTGACGATATTCTTGGCTCACCTGCTCAAAGACTACTTTCCAGGCAAACTAGAACTACGCTACCTATTTCCTCAACTTTGTTGCTGCCTAAACCGAAGAACAATAAAACCATCAAGGCTCAATTTTTTAAAAAGTGTAATAGCCAGAAATCTAGTTATGACAGATCAAGCAGATTACTTCGTCTGTTGAGAGAAGGAGCGATGGTACGAATCCAGACAACAAAAGGTTTTGATTGAATACGACAGATTACAAGCATCTGTGCAGACCTGAGATCTTACTTAGTAAATTTCGAAGGCGTGGAGTATAGGAGAAATCACAGACATCTTCTTCCTGTACCAGAACCATCATCAACATTGCAATCACAACATTGTATCTGTGATGCAAACTCTAAATCAAAGAATGAGTCTGACACTGTTTCCAGACCAGAATGTGTTCTGATTCTGTTCCTGAAGGTGATTTGAACAGGTCAACCATTTTGCAGAAACTGTCCCAGTTGCTAAATCTAATTCTCAGTTTTATGTCACATGATATGGACGAGTGTCTAAACCAAGTGTGAAATACACAGCAACATGGACTTGATTGTACATACCTATATGTTTAACATTGTATAATGCATGTCTATAGATTATCTGTGATTTCTGCATGACAAACAGTCTCATAACAATTGTGTGGTCTATTCCTCAAAGAAGGAGGATGTAGATCAGAGTGTAAAATGTGTGTGCTTGTATCTTTAAGAAGCATGCAAGGCTGTAGACGCACATATATAA
This sequence comes from Protopterus annectens, assembly GCF_019279795.1. NCBI lineage: Eukaryota > Metazoa > Chordata > Ceratodontiformes > Protopteridae > Protopterus > Protopterus annectens. Next base: position 856,103,397 of record NC_056746.1, on the reverse strand, counting down.
CCCACACATGTGCACAACCTTAGTGCCATTTTGAAAGAGCAGCTAGGGAGTGAGCATGCATGATCATAGTCAATAATTGTATATAAGTTACTTAAGGTACAGTCTATCGTCAACGATAGCAATGTGTTTGTATATAATAAAGCTGCTTGAACAGAACCCACGAAAATTCGTTTATTCGTGTCCTAACACAAAAGTGACAATTTCTAATACTTCTACAGGATCCCTTGTTATCTTCCTTGTAATAGGCTTCCTAAACTTGGTGACAGCCCTTTCTACTTTCTTTTGCCTGAGTCATTGTATTAAAAGTTTTTGTGCTCAACAGCAATCTTTCTAAACTCATGCATATTATTGAGGTAATCCCTTATTTTCTGTTTAGCATTCTGCAATTGCTCCTCTTCTTGTTCTGTGAAATTCTCCCTATTTTGCAATACTTTAACATTTGTCAGTTCCTCTAAGTAATTATTGTTACTTCTTAACCATATCTCCCTTTCTTTTATTTCTACCCTATTTTTAAACTCCACTTTAATTTTATCACACTCCCTAGCTATATTTTCAGAAGAAATTTCTATCTTCTCTAAATAGCTCCTAAATAATTTCCAGTACCCATTCCTTAAATTCCTCTCTTTTGAGCAGATAGGTGGGAAAGCACCAGTGTCTCATTTTTATTTCATTACCCTGTGTTTTTATTTTAATAATACAAACTGCAATGACCAAGGAATGTACAAGAAACAAAAAAAAAAATAAAGGAAAACATATTTGAATGTCCCACGTGAACTCCAATTACTTTAATAACAAAAACAATAGAATAAACCATTATACATGGCTATAAACAAAAGGTTAAGTGCTTTTGTCAAGGAAATGACGTCATCAGAACCCTGATCAGTCATACACCATTCAATATAAAGCTCAATAGAGTGCCACTACAAATACCCCTCCCATTTTTAAAATCAAGTGTTGCCATGGAAACAATCACTAAATCCTGACCCAAGAAAACATGTTATATATAAACCATAAAAAATAAAAAATAAAAATATAAAAATACTAATTAAATAAACCCTCAGGAGACACAGTGAACAACCATAGCTCAGTGATTATTTGCTCTCCTTTTCAGTTCACTGTATATAGCAATGCTATCGTTAAGGCTGGGATAACTCATGACATCAAAATGCAGCTGCCAAAACATCTCACGCTGCAGTAAATAGTTCATCCAATCTCCAGGAAAGACTCCAAGTTTAACTTGATCCAAAACTAAAAACTTGAAGTTCTTAAAACCCGGACAAACACAGGAGTGTCTTGCCAATGCACTTCTGTTGTCCATCTTCTGGATACTGTATAAATGTTGATAAATCCTTTTGTTGAGAGAGTTGATAGTCTTACCAATATAAAAGGCCATGCAGGAGCCACATAATGCTAGATAAATAACCCTCTCAGAATCACAATTATATTTGCCACCATTCCTTAAGTAATTCAACCTGGTAAACCAAACACCCTCCAGTGAAGTACATATAAATGAACATCGGTTACAATGACCACATTTTCTTGAAACAGGTGCCCCAACAGTTCAACAAATGGCTTTTCTAATAATGATTTAATATTCCTTTTGTTCTTAAAGGTAAAAGTAGGGCATCTTAATCTTTTTGAATATCTGTTATCTGGAAATTCTGGACTTCTTGCATAATTACCAATACAAAATTTCTTCCTTATCCTCAATAGTCCACTCTATCATCTTATGGCTATTTTTTTGTCTAATCAATTTTATGTGTTTTTTGTGGACTACTACTTCCTCCTTCTATAATGGGGGAGGGATGCCTTGAGGATTCTACACTGTCATTTTTTCCAGTCCTGGCACCAGTGCGCATACCAGGAATGAGCACTTTTTTATCCTAGGACTGGTACACTCAGTTGTCTTTTTTATTTTTCAACTGCCTTTGTCCACGCTTGGCTCAGAGGTTGGGAAAACATTAAAATCTATGAAAAATGGTAATTTCCTTATGGTTGTGATGTCAAATTCTACCCCACACAGAGCACCTTTAGTAGAATGCGGAAGACTCAGTAGAGGTCATGGTTCCACTAAAACCTGCCCTACCAACAACAGAACTGTGCAAGATTCCAGAACCAGACAACCTCAGTGGTTCAATCTGGTCACTGAACCAGAAAGCCCTGACTGTCTACAAACTATTTCAGGAGGAGGAAGTCCACAGAGATGCACATACCACAACTCCTTGTCATTTGTCATTGCATTTCAGCCACCCCATTACATTCCTTGAAGGATATCTCCCTCCACAAAAAAAAAAAAAAAAAAAAAAAAAAAAAAAAGGTAGGGAAAGAGATGTTCAGCTTTCTGGAGAAAGGTAACCTTCATATTGCCACCCCCCCAAAAAAAAAGTAAGTTCAACTTAAACCAGTGGCATACAAGGATAAAGCCCTGTCAACACCCCAGGTGATCTAAGTTTTACCAGTCTTTCAGGTGCCTGACAGTGCAGACAGGGAGGATAAGTGCATCCATCCAAAGGAGGGAGCGATGGTGGCTCCTGCCTGGCTTGTACCACTGATCTAATGAAAGGGCCTCAGCTGAAGAGTGGTGCCAGGAAATATATTGGCATGGCCACCCAAGCCAATGATGGTAACCCCTGTTAGTAGATGTGGGGGAGCACACATGTGTGGACAAATGGGTATGGGCAGCCCTTGCAGCATACTTCTCAACTGTCCAGATTTTCACAGAGTTCCCAGATGTTTGTCTCATATTTTGGATATGTTTCTCATAAAGTCTGTGATTTTCTGGCAAATCATTGAGGACTGAAGTCACTAAATAATGGCAGACATTTTAGTTTCAGACTCCATATTTTCTAGAAAATGCATACCAAAACAAAGACCTTTATTCTAGCCACTTTATAAGTTGATAATACCAGTCCTTAAAATCTGTCCCTGATTCTGAGCCTTTGTCCCCCATTACTTTTGGATTTTTTGAGATTTCTTGTGCTAAGAGGTTGAGATATCAGTGGTTTGCAGTGATGCAAATCCTCATACCACTGCCAATGACATAGTTAGGCTAAAATAAAGAAAATACATTGCTGACATACTGCCTGGATGAATATCCACTCAGTAAGAGCAGTGTATCCTAAAAGAAAAAAAAACAGGAGATGTTGGCCTCTTGAGTTTTAGATTGGCTACAGGATCAGTCAGCCAGAGCTCAGTCTTTTGGATTTGTTAAGGGTGATTTTGATCTCCAGGTGCTCCACGTTAAAATTTGATATGAGGTATCTAACATATACAGATAATTCCACAGTTATCATTAATACCAAACTAACTCCTAAGAAGCAGTTGTCAGGTTTTACTAAGATTGGTAGCCTCTAGGAATGCTAGGAAATAATGTCCCTCTGCTCATTCTCTCACCAGGAGCAAAACAGAAGCACTAATTCTAAAATGATTCCTGAGAAATGGGTTGAAATCTCCCCAGTAATTGGTAGCCTTGCCCCAGAAGTTGCAGATTTTAAAAGAAAGATGGAAAAAACTGTTTACATTTCTAGATATTGCAGCCCCATGTAGGTTGAAAGAAAGAAATATAACTCAGGATTGAGCAGTTCAAGGGGAGGACATTCTGAGTTTGACCTCCTATTGCTCACTATAATGTGCAGATAAGAGTAGGAGGAGCTTCCAAAGACAAGTTTATAGTAAAGGCAGGCAACTGTAGATCAATAAGTTTAAAAGAGTAACAAGGATTAGCTGGTGGGTGGGTACTCAGTATTCTGGCTCTGAGAAATACATTGAATAGGTTAATTATTTTCAGTAAAAGTAGCCTAAGGGGAGGGACTTCTTGAAATGATACTTCTATGCTTACTAATGAGAACCAATGCAAGAGGAGAGGGAATTTTGTGGTTAAATTTACATAACAGATGGGCAGCTAGAGAGCCACTGGCTATTAAGAACACATCAGGAATTGATATTTCACATCAAATGATATGCTCTTCTTTCACAGTTATCAACAATGTTCTGGGGGTGTAAAAGTACTCTGATGAAAATCAAGTGAGTTTTAGACTTGTAGCACATGCTGGAGTGATATATTATATGCCTGACACTTCAAAACTCCCATAGAAAACAGTTTGGTTTTATATTTCTATGCAAAGGCATAGTTTAAAGGTTGATCAGTAGTTCTTCCATACGATTTTAAACTTTATTTTTTGCCATAGTTTTCTGAACATAATGCTTAACTAGACACTAAACGTAATGATGAAATAAATATGGCAGAAGAGAAGCATAGTTTCATCTTGTTGTGTTTGTCTGTGTAGGGTATCTTGGCAAGGAATTTCCTAGTCATATCAGTGGAATGCAAATTTATAACATGCCCTTTTTTATAAGTGAGAAAATGTCAAACACTGGTATGAATTTATCACAAAATCTATACATGCTGACCCAACATGGAATCTTGAAATTTTTCCACCCTACCACCATTCCCAACCCACATCATCAGATATGTATTTAATTACACACACACATGCATGCACACACACACACAACATGCACACATGCACACACGCACACACAAACACACGCGCGCACACACGCGCACACACACATGCATGCGTGCGCTCTCACACACACACACACACACACACACACACACACACACACACACACACACACACACACACACACATACATACAAACACACTAACCAATACTCAAACAATTACTGCAATCTCCTAAACCCTATCCATAATTTACATAACTGAGATTAACCACAATCCTCTCTGCTTCTGCTAACACTACTTAGCTTGGCACCCTATATCACGAATACTTCTCCATGCTCTTCAACATTTAAAACACAATACACTCAAATCCATATTAAAATGTATGTATAAAATATTGTGCCAAAATCTTAACTTAAGAAAACAATGCATTCTATAAATCTATTCCCTGCACAATATCAAGATACCGACAAATGAACAAACATAATAACCTCCTATACAAATTATATTACCTTGCACAGAAAGTGAAACTTGCCTGGGATGTAAAGATCAGCCCAGATCCCTAAACTAATACTAACAATCTAACTCTACTATTACAAATAACTATAAACAGCAAGCATGTAAAAATTTCTGCCCTTAATCCCTGTGATATCAACAATAAATGAACACAACTTGAATAGACTCCCATAAGACCCATACCAGTTGTTGCGCTTTCTGAAACATGTTTGAAATATAATTTCTGACCATGAACTTTTACTTGTGAGAACTATATAATACTCCAAAACAGCAGGCCTGGAGATAAAATCAGGAGTGGCACAATGCTTCGAATTAAACATAGCCCACCCTTACACCTATGGACTACATCACCGCATCACCACAAGAAGATGGAAGTCCCAACTGGATAATCAGCCATATTACCCTAAGTAACCACCTTGATCTTTATGCAGGATTACTATACATACCACCCCTTCCTCTATTAAAATGATTAACAAGACCATTAATTCCATTTTTCCATTAAAACAAACAAAACAGTATTAGTCTTAGTGACATTAATTTTAATGTGAGAGGACCTGATAACCCAAAACTTACTAAAATACTTCATACTCTTGGCTTTGAACAGCTAGTAAAACTACCCAAAGACCAAACATGAAAAGTGGAAACCATGCTGCAGTAGATTTTATAATAAACATAATACAATGTTGTTTTAATATTAATATTCTCCTGAATTCCCTTAGTGACCACTGTCTCTTCATCTCTGAATGATCATTCAAAACCAAGAAAAAAATTAAATTGGCTATCATTTCCGGTAGAGCCTTCCCTCAAAACAAACAGCAATATCTCAGCTTTTTATCTTAAATATTGACTGGACTCCTCTATATTCTCAAAGTAACCTGCTCCTGTATTATCTTACTTTATCGCTACTGTCTCAAATATCCAAGAAAACCAGTTTCACATTACACTCAGAACACTTAGAGGACAAAAATATCCATGGCTAACAAATGATATTAAGCATGTAATAAAATTAATAGATAAGGGCTTAAAGTCCTGGAAACTGGACCCCACCAATCAAACTCTCATCAACAATGCTTGACATTAAGAAGGTCACTAAAATTATAACTAATAGCACAAAAGCATTATACTTAAGAAAAAGGCAAAATGCACTTTCATCAAATCCCAAATTATTTTGGAAAATAAAAAACAGCTGTCAGGAAGCATTATGAACTCCACAGCATATATTTGTCATCAAAACCAGTCCAATTATACCTTTTGCACTGACTTTATGGACCACCTTCTAAAATCTATAAAACAGAATATGTATGCATGCATTCCTCTTATACAAGATGCAGATTTATACATTTCCAAACTCTATCCCTTGGCAGCATATACAGCCACTTTACAGCAATTACTGGCAAGCACATAAATAGTTATGACATACTCTGTGATCAACAACATGGTTTCAGAAACTCATTTAGTACTCTTAACAGCCCTACCCTTAATCATGGATACTAGCTACAGCAAAATTAAAGATGGCCTAATTACAACAGGAGTATTTGTTGACTTAACTCATGTCTTTGAAACAGTTAACCATAACCTTATCAGCAATAAATCATAAATACTTAATTTTAGTTAAAAGACTACCTGCAAGATAGAACCTTATAAATTTACTCCAATATTTTTTTTTTCTGGAAAAGAGATATTTAGCACTTTAGTGCCTCAATGATCAGTGATGGATCCACTTCTACTCTCACTATTTATCAATGGCACCACACAGTATCGATTCAACCCCAAATTAATTATGTTTGCAGATGACATCCTTTAACTGAAAGCTAGTAAAATTCATCAATCCCTCCAACATAAGATACAATCTAAATGTACTAATTTATGCAATTGACTACATACTAACAAGTTGATGATCAAGTGCACTAAAACATTTGTTGTGATATTCTCAATGCCCTGAAACTCCCTGTATTACCTGCACTAACAATAAGAGACACCAAAGGGAACACTAATCCTAATGTCACTCAACAAAAATATCCTGATGTCGCACTTACTCCTCTGCTAAATTTCAAGGTTCACACTGACAATATCCCAACAAAAGTCTTGTAACAGCTAAAATTGTGTTATCGTATCTCCCACAGTCTCTCCCCAGCAGAATTTTTAACCATTGCAAAAGCGTACTAATAACCAAGCAGGAATATACATTTCCACAAAAAACTACTTCAAAAAAGTAGCAAATAAAAAACACTTGCCAGTGAAAAAGACGCTACACACGAAAAAAGTATAAATGTTTTAATACAAAACACTCTAGCGCCTCGGCAACACAGCCTTCCAGGAGTTAATCTACTGGAATATACATTTCCTTTGATTACATTTCACTCTGCACATACGGCATAAAAATTTCAAATAGCCAGAAATAAAATACCCAGATTTTCCCTCATGGCAAATCTGAATATTCATCATGGCTTCTTACTCAAAAAAATCAACTGCTTCCCCATTACCTATCCACTTTTTTATGAGACACTCTTATATATTAAATGATAATAATAGACTACTGTCCGCCTATGAAAAAAAACACTTCAAATATGAGACCAATGCTACTCTCTTAGGAACACCCAAGAAGATACCCTCTCACTGAAACAACAAGGTTTAAAGTTAGCAGTGGAGAAAAAAGCTTTCTCTAGGATAGCACTTGCAAAATCAGCTACCATCTTTTATAAATATATATATATATTGATCTACTTCATTTCACTGAAAGCTCATTTCACTGAAACTCAGTTGCCTGTGCACAATTCACTGAAAGCTCCTTTCACTGAAAACTCATTTGACTGAAACTCATTTAGTTAAAAGTTATATATGGCCTTTTCCTCACTGTAGTGCGATCCTGGAGTTAGAATATCTCGGCATACAACCGGTATCTCAGCATTAACATGGCACTGTATATCATTTGCAGCTACTCCATAAGTCAAGAAAAATCACTGTCAAAGTGTGATGTACATTAACAAAGTTATAGAAAGAATCTCACAATCTAAGCAGCCTGACAGTCATAAATACATATCTTTTAACAGAATCTCTACAGTAAGCTTGTACACAACTACGGAACATCACTGTAAGTCCATTATTATTAAAATATGCTGGCTATCACTAATGGATTCCAAAGGAATACATAAATTGTATAATAAAAAAATTAAGTAAGGTGAAGGGAAAGTACAGCCACATCAGCATGGCTAACAGTAGCTAACAATGGGTGTGGGACATGTGTGGGGAACACAGGTAATGCACACACCCAAGGAAATTGAAAGATAGAAAAGCAGATGTGGGGTATGGGTGAAGAGAAGGGACATACAAGAGGTGTACTGAAATAGGAAAATCTGACAGAAAGTCAGAGGGGCAATGGCAATGTTTTTTTTTTTCGGTGGGAATAGGCCCCATTTTTTATTTTATTTTTTTTAAATAGATGGAAAGTTAAAGATAGAAAAACTGGAGGAGAAGGCTATGACAGCAGGTATAACCATATAACAAACATCACAACACATGACAGACAAAGAATAGAAAAAAACAATAAGGACAGGTAAGTTACACAGGCAGGACAATGCATAACATTGGTAATGGAAAGTTGTCAAACAGGGTGGGGATGCATACCAGCCATGTTGAAATGCAGAAAAACATATCTAGCTATGCACTAGCACATTACAGCATGTCACAAACTGTGTGTCAGTCATACCTGGATGTGTATGACCAATGGTAGATGTGTGTTGTAGGGTAATAAATAAGGATCACAGTACAGCAGTACAAGCGTAAGCCAAACAACATCACAGATGAGCAAATGCAGATCCAACAATACCAGATAACTCCAGCAGAGGACAGAACAGAACCTACAACCATGCATGTGAAAGGCAAACAACCAAGCACAGTCCCAAACAGCAAAGCAGCAAACTGGCTGTTACTTACACAGCTAGGTATACACAACCCAAACAAACATATAATGGAATGCCTATATGTGACACATATATGCCATGTTAAAGGCAGCACATAGGTGTAGGCATATATGTATGACTGTCAGTGGCCTAAATGGAATGTACATGAATGCAGTGTAAATAACACACACCAATGACATGAAAGAATATGATCACAAATCTAATACTACAGTTCCAAAAATATATATATATCAGGTTATGCACATGAATTTCAACAACATACAGTGGTTAGCACACAAATATAATGAGAACAAGGAGGTATTTCAAGTAATAGCCAGTGACCTGTGTGCAGATGTCTTGCATTTGTAAAATGGCCATAAATTTGGCACATGGTGACCATGTCAACAGCATAATACATGACAATGGAAAATAAATGCAACAAAGACAAACACATCTGCAAAATGTATTATGTAAAATATGAAGGTGGAAGGGAGATGGACAACCTGGGCCCACATCATGCAAGACAAAGCAGAATAACAAGCTGAGATTGCACATTGTAAATGCATGTGTGCAACACACAGGGTGCTGTCAAAGCCAAACCAAAATACACTAAAGCAAGTAGCAAATGTATGTTACATCGGCAGACTGCATTGTTGATGTACAGCAAAATGGGCAGGTATAAATTGCACATACACAGTAATGTGCAATCATGTTATATCAAAAAGCATATGTAAGCATGCTAAGAATTTCTATCACATATGCACATACTGTCATGCTAATATGGAGTAAACAACTGCAGGTATATGTCATGCACCCTGAGCAGAGGACAGTCCTATGAGCATCATTACTGCACATCGGTGATAAGTCAGTGAATGCTTACATGTCAATGGTACAATGGCATTTCATTATGGATTGGACTATGTCAAAGACATGTACAATCATCATTTAACATGTAGAACTATTGCCAGAAGGTGTGAACTTATGTGAATAAGGAATGGACATGGAAAGGTAACATGGGCCAAACATGGCATACTGTACTGTTACTGAATAAATTATCATTACCACGGTTTATACATGAATGTTTAATTGGCATTTGATGCACTCAGAAAAGATGGACTGCCCATATGTATGACATACCTTTATGTGAACCAACATGGCATCAGCATTGCCAGCACATGCCACAAAACATGACATCATACCAGTGGGACAGCATAACAGCTGTTATCCAAAACACATTGGACAATAACATGTCCTTCTGTTGCACATACCTGATGTGCAATACACAAATCTTAATCATACCACTGTTATAGTGCTGGATTATGGACAACGTGTTATTTGTGAGTTTATCTCACTAAAACACATGTTTACAAGATAATTATTGCAGCACTAGCTACATGTTAAATGCCACAATGCATGGATCACTGAATGTCAAGGGAATGTGTAATATTATGTGTGTAATGCACACATTGAAACACAATTAAATCTCACACAATGAAATATGTAGTGTATGTTTGAACCTGTAGCATATAAGCACAGCAAATAAATGGCATGCATGCACAACAGTGCATATACAGACCAATCAGTTATATGGCAAACAGTATGGTGGCAGCATCACATCACTGGAGCACACAGACAACACTTATAGACCTGAGGGACCACCCTGATGGGGAAGAACATCATGAATGATCTCTTGGGTTATCTCCCTGCATGAGTCATGCATAGCTCATGCCATAGCTTGAAAAAAATCCCCATCATGTCCCTTATCTGTGTTCCTAACACATCAGTCACCACCTCTGCTCCCAATAACCATACAATGCCATGCATAACAAAGCTTACCAGTGGAACTCATGGCATGACCTGAATGGTTGTTAATTGATGAGCATTAAGCATGGCAAGCATATGCAAAGCAAGCACATCTGACATAGCCTGACGTTTGAAGGGAAGCATACCTGACACTGCCTCATGCAACATTCCCATAGCTTAAATTTGATAAAATAAAAGCTTGCAAATGACACTATAACATTATTATTGGGACTTGCACTGATGACTGCCTTAGTAAACCGTTCAGCTATGTGTATGATAGGATATCAGTATTTCCATTCTTTTTCTCTTGCATGTGTTCACTGAGAAGTTATGTCTGTGTGTGAATGTAACTTGTAGTCTGTGCATATAATGAGTCATATGAACAGCCACCAATTACCACTGTTACAATGAAGACAGAGTGTGATGACAATAATGTGTAAAATATGCAAGCCATATTACAAACAGCTGAGCCAGGCAGAATGGACACTGGCTGACCCCACATCAGTATAAGGACTACAACACAACCAAATAGTAATAATATTCAGTCATAAAGACAGTCACAGCCTTTGACATATGATAATCTAGTATATGTTGTACAAACAGTATTGTCTGTCTACAGCTATATGCCTGACCTACGTACCTTTATGAGCAATAACTACCTGGTAAAAGGCAAACATCCTGATAATGCTTGCTGATTATGAAATGCTGCAAAAAAGCGCCTCTCTGTGCAACTATCCCCAAGCACAGGATACAAGTATTCTGTTAAAAAAAACATCCAAGTTGATGTAAGAAGATGCAATACCACTGTTGAACTGAAGAGCATGCCACCCAGTGTACCAACAACAGTGTAAACACTAGCACAGCAAACACCCTTTCAGTACATGAAGAGGTAGGCTATTCACACGTCAAAGATCTTTGCTTTTATACACTCTCTGAGTATTCTGGGTAATTCAAGTGAGCCTGGTCGCCTCATACGTGGTGCTGTTGTTGGACTTACTATTTTCTTCATTTTCCGTGGTGAGGCGTTAACTTTGTTGGGAGTACTTTGTTGTTGGTTGATTTATATACATATATGTTGGTGTGCTGAGGGTTCAACTCCACAAAGGAAAATATATTCTTACCTTTGTGTCTTTTACACATTGTTGAACATTCTGCTCTAAGCAGGTATGTACAGCATTTCTGTTTTGGGGAATATTAGCTCATTATACACCTATGTTAACATTACTCATTCTCAAATTTATGTTTAGATTTATGCTTTTATGGAAAATGTGTGCATTATGAAAAATGTTTGTAACATACTGGAATGGTGTGTGACTTACCTGTATGGATACAAATGTTGACAGCTGCATCAGGGACATGGGATAATTTCCCATATGCAGTTGGATAGTTAGATCTACACAGAAAAAGTGAACAGAACATAAAGACAGATTTATGATTATCTGTATATCTTGTGGGTGATTCCATACACTCTGTGGTGCATGTATGGAAAACTACAGATTCTGACAGTATCCATATGTTAATATGTACTGTGTATTCCTTTTGCTGTTATGGATATTTACTTATTGACGGTTCTTAAAACAAGTCTTAGAACTACTGGGTCAGTATGAACAGGATCTCTGCTATCTGTGGCCTGTTTACAGAGCCTGAGGTTTTCCAACACCTTCTGTAAGTTGTTCAATTAATAATTTAAAGATATTCTCTAATGATGTGGATGGCCTTCACTGCTCAGTAATGATTGTGTTGATATAAGGTCATCATGTATAACTTGTCATATGACAGATTGTTGTTGAATACTTGTCTATTTAGGCTGCAGTTGTATTACAGCTACAGAAACACACATTTCTGTTGTCCACATATGTTTGTGTAGTATGTTAATATGAAATGCATGCAGACTGGGGCTCCTGTGGCATGTTGTGGTTATGTTTGGACTTCCATTCCATTGATCTCTACTGTATGGGGTTCAAATCCCAAAGACTTCCTCTACAGACATTATAAGTTATAATGATTTTTATAAGTGTTATGTATGCAAGCATTGTATGGTTTTATGTCACATTACTATGTGCCACAGTGAATATTTCATAGAATTTTGCATTGCACATCAATGCATAAAGCTTACAGAGGCATGATGAATATGAATATGAGGATATCACTCTTACCGATGGCAGACAGACCTAGGGATGACAACTTCTCCCCACAGGAGAATTTGGGAATACAGTATGGAGGAATGAAGTCTGTCCAACCTCACCAATATGATTGCTGCTCTGATATGATCTTCAGTGCACCCAAAAGGATGCACATTTATGCCACTGGCGGTGGCCTACCATTGACCCCCTTGATGAGATCACAATATTTCTTGCTTCCCTGCGTACTGTGAGTTGGAAGCAGGTGAGATAGAAGCAAGTGCTCCAGGCTGCACATGTATGTGTTACTTTAATATTATGGATGACTGAAGAGTAAATCATTGCATATTGCTGTTGCATGGATATTCATGTCTTGTCATTTTTGTTTTCCAGCAGCAGAACTGAATTGTGCACAGAGATCCACACAGGATGATGATGATCAACATAAGTGTAATGACACGTAGCCATACAACTGTGTACAGACAGAACAGTGCAACCAACATGTGTAATGGTGGCTGCGTTAATGTTCACAGGTGCATCTTCTTCTGCACAACAGCATGAAGTGGCAGGTGAATGTGTCCATACAGTGTTATTGTGACCACTACCTGTTACTGCCTCAGCCTCATGTCATGGCACTGCTGTTTACTGTCATATTGATATTTCCCTAACATTGTACACTTATTACATCCACTGGGGGCACAAACCATGCAGGTCTAAGCACAGGCAGACAAGCTGTGTTACCACAACAGGTTCATAGGTTGCAGCAATGGGTAGCAGACCTGTAATACATGATATTAATGTTGCTGTTTTTCTACACAGAGATATTTGTCAACAGGTGCACAGTACATCAAGTGAGTATCTGCAGCCCCTGTTACTGTGTCATATATGTCATCATACCATTATTCTGTTGCCTGTATACATGACTGTGTTGCCTTTCTCTTTACTGTACCATTGTAGGATCTATAGTACAACAACAAATTCTCAAGACTTGTAATCTGTCAGTGGTATGCTATTATCTATCTTTCATACATGTCACTACTGTTATTTATGTTGTTGTTCTCCATTAATACTGTGTCTTTCTACCCCTGAATAGGACAGACTGCATCATGTTGCATGAGTTCTATTCTAGGCCTTCTCTCTAGGGTTTGATGCTTCTCTGTATGGAGTCAGTAGCCATGGCTCAAGTGGATAATCAAAGTCATCTGTTATGGGGGAGTAAACACACTTGTTGTCAACATAAATACTGTTTTGAGTGATGTCTTTAGTTTACATCCTAACTGTGTTCCTGTACTTATTCAGTAGTGTTCCCTCAGGTATTTCACCTTGCTGGAATGTGGTCCTCAGACCACTTTCCATTCATATGGCAGCATTGTGGACACTTCCAGGGTGTGTTTTCATGAAGTTTGTTATGCTACCATCTGCTGCACATGCAAACTGGCAGTTCATTTATGACCAGCCCTTTCTATTAATGTATTTGTCTGCTTCTGGATGAACTGGAGTCGTGATAGGGATGTGGGTGCAATCTATTGCACCAAGTCTGTGTGGGAAGTTAGCAAGGTTACAGAACTGGTGCATTACACCTCTCTGCTCCATGTGGATAGATAGAAAGTGTATGTAGTCATCCACCTTGCTGCAGATTGCTGCCAGGAAGTTTGCAGAATACAACTGGCAGCTATCTGTGACACTCCCACAACATGAAAACAAAAAGCCAAATGCAGAAAGACTTCAAATATTTAATGGCAAATAAAACAACTGATACAGCAAAGTTTTCGGGTCATCCTCTTCCTCAGTGCTAACAAGCAATTCATTAAACACATGTAATTTATATAAAATATTTAAAACCACATGACACAGCCATCCAATTACAAAAGTCAAGTCCAAAAACATATTGTAAAGAGAGTATTATTATTACTGCAGCTGCATTTGCTTTTTAGCTAAGACATGTTTCAAACTAATTGTATTGTTCAAACCTGGAGAGTTATCTGCTTTGAGTCTTAAAGTCCAATTATATTTCTCATTCTCCAAAATATTATTGATGTCACCCCCTCTAATACTTTTATATATAATGCTAATAGTTCTAAATTTAAAAACATGCGTAGCATCATTATCCACTCCCACAACATCCCACATGTGTCTTTGGAATGTTCCAGGTGCAAGTACATATAGGCTAAAACAAACTTTGGTTTCAAGAGGGATGAGGTTGCCTCACGATGTCCACACAGACATGTGTGGGGCACACATGTTGCACACAGCCTGCATCAGCTGTCTGTTTAGCCAGTATCTGTCAATTATTTGTTGATCTGACAGTTGGCTTAGTTGCAGCCTTGCTCTCACTCTAACTGACTGCTTTCTAGAGCACACAGCCACATCCTCATTCATGGCTTGTAGTACTGCAGTCTGTTGCAGTTAATTTACTGCAGGTGTGTATTTTTTGTTATATTTTTGGCAGTATTCCTTCATATTGAATAGTAGTATCAGTGTGTTGTGGAAGTTTCCTTGTGATGCAGTATAGCATACACCTAGGATTTCTGAAACAGAAAAGGAGGTGCAATTTGTTGCATTTAGATTGCATTGAGTGCACACAATCAGGGTAATTCAATAAACCCTACACGGAGCATTTCTCTGTGTAAGAATAGTGTAGCAACCTGAACATGAAACATGACTGCTGAGCAATCCAGGAAACAAGGCTGGAGGTGTCCACACAATGCAAATCACTTCATAAGCTGGTGAAAAACATCCAAATGAGGTGAATTTGCGATTTAGCAAGCAGAAAGGCACCTGTGTAGGTGCCATGGCAGTATAACAAATGTACATGGTTACAAACCATGTACCGAAGTATAAATTTTAAACAGAGTCTGTAAAAGCTCCCCCCCAAGAAAGACTGTATAGTGCACAGCAGGCATCCAAATGGCCAAAACTATGGCCAGTGAGTTAAAAAAAGCAATGCAAATTATGAAAAAATTATTATATTTTTAATACATATTTTACATTTAAGTGGTGTGCAGAAATGGGCAAACATGCCTTTTTTGCAAAAAAAAAAAGTAAAATATGAAAGTTACACATATGCAAAAGTATTGCATTATAGTGGCCAGCATGCAGAACCATACAATGGCAGGTTACAGTGGTTGCTACGGAGACAGGCCTGGTGTAGTGCATTATCCAGGGTATATGCAATGAGGTGTATGTAATGAGGCAGGGTTACTGAACAGCAAAAAGGGCCATGTCCATAGGTACTAATCATGGTAGGGCTAGAACTGTGTTGGTATAAGCATAACAGATACCTAACATCAAAAGGGGGTGTGCCACTCTATGTTAATGCAGATTGGAGCTTAGTGGTGCTTGTTTCCACTCAGCTAAGCACAGCTAAGCAGGGGGGCATGTCTGAGGCTGCTTAGCTATGCTTAGCTCCTTGGTGCATGTTTTGGATGGTTAAAGAAAAGCTAAGCATACCCATGTACAGTAGAGGGTCCAAACTGCTGAGCAATATTTACACTAGCGCTGTGGGTTTGTGCGGTGTGCCGTAATGCTTAGCAGTGGAAGAAAGTAAAAAATAAATAAATAAATAAAAGGAAATAGCCTGGGAAACCCAATCAACTATAAATGTCTGATAAGCTCTGTTCCACTGACACTGGCCCATTCGAACCCCTCAATAATATACCCTGCAGGTGGAATGTATCATAGTCAGCCAAACACACAGTGTACATCTGCAGCACACCAGTATAAAGTATACATACACCCTTCATTCTGATTTTGCCCACATACTCTGCATCATTGGAGTATAGACTTGGGAATTTTAACTGACAAAATGATAGGGGCTGCTGCTGCTCTGCTACATCTGTATGTGCTAGAGGCTGCCAGTGATGATGATGATGATGATGCTGACAATAGGCCCAGACTGAGAAGGAGAAGAGTGTTCAGACCTAGGGTAACCTTCCAGGGGCAATATGAGCTGGAGATAGTAGAGTGCTACAGGGTGGACCGGAACATACTACAGCAACTCACTGAGCTCTGCTGCCCTCACCTCAGACCCAGACCTAACAGAGGGGAATCCATCCAAGTGGAAACAAAGGTATGTGTAACCTTAAGAATACTAGCTACAGGTACTTTCCAAAGACCTACTGGGGACATGATGGGGGTCTCACAGGCATCTCCATCCAGGGTACTCCACCAGCTCCTGGATATCATGCTAACACATGCCAATGATCACATTTATTTACCCCAGACCCCTGAGAAGAGGATCAGCAATATGCATCTCTTCCACCATGTAGTACTACCCGGAGGTACTGGGTGCCATAGACTGCACTCATGTGCACATCAAAGCACCACCAGTGAAGAGGGTAGAGTCTAAGTCAACCGCAAGGGGTATCACTCCATCAACTTCCAGGTCATGTGCAATGCCCAGAGCATTATCATGAATGCATCTGCTGGCAGCCTGGGCAGTTATCAGGACTCTCACATCTGGCATGCATGCTGTACCAGACATTTGCCTTTGGGGACATCCCATACGTCCATCTACTGAGGGATGCTGGCTACGCACTGGAACAGTGGATGATGACACACAACAGAAATGCACACACACTGACTGAAGAATGCAATAATGAGGCACATGCAGAAACTAGGAACATAATAGAGTGTGTGCTTGGGCTGCTCAAGTCATGGTTCCAGTATCTTGACATACATGTTCATAGTATGTGCCATGCTACACAATATGATTGTGCAGAAACAGTTGCGGCAGGAACATCACAGGGAAGGGACTCACAGCCCACCACCAGTGCCTTGGTCACCACAGGCAAAGGGTGACTTGGTCAAGGAACCTCCTGAGCCTGTCCCTGTAGACAGATGTAGTTATGCCCAGTACATCCTGGTCTTGGCAAACAGGAAACGCATAGCACATGCACTGACAACCTAGGGACCCAGGGACTGACACCTCACTCCGACTCACATACATAGTAAAAAGGATGCCAGCCACACCATGCTCCCTTAACCTTACTATGTATAGGCTGTGTACTGCATGCATCTGACTGAGTCAGCCCTGAAGCACTGTCCTCTCAACTGCTGCAGGCACAACATAAGTCACTCTTCTTAACATCAAATGAATGTAGTAGTAGACTGTGGTAGCATATGTGTGGTATTGCTGCATGCATGCAAGGGAATGGAGTGGACTACCAGGAAAGCAGCAGACAACTGACAGTTATGTGGGAGAACAGGGGGTCTCTGCCAAGTACTGCCTGCCCCAGAATATGCAGTAGGCCCCAAACCAGCAAAACTCACTGCACTATGTGAGGGAGTTACAAACAGTGGGGTCATAGGACAGATGCATGAATGTCAATGTCGGAGTTCCCTACATACCTCTTAACCTCTTAGAGCAAGAAATCTGTACAAAGCCATAAAGAAAAGTGGGACAAAGGCCCAAAAAGAGGGACAATTGTTAAGTATTTCACTTACAAACTTAGAAAGTAGATAAAGAAAACATATTTTACATTAGCATGAATTTTCTGAAGGACATGAAGTCTAAAACTCATATGTCTGTCATTACTTTCTAACTTCAGTCTTTAATGATATGTCAGTAATTTGGCAGAAAACCACAATTTTAAGACAAAGGGACCCAAAATATGAGGCAAGCATCTGTGTTTATAAGGTAATAGCAGCAGACCACACATTCCCAGGACTGCCCCAATCAACTTGCTAACATGTTCCATTTCCACAATATGCAGGGGTCAGGCTATGTATGTGTGTGGTTAATAGTGTCAGGAAGTAGCACTGACTGGTGGCTGTCATGGCTTAGTGAGCTAAGTATATTACTGTGGTTGATAGGGTCCATGGTTCAAGACTGGCTGCACCTACTATTTTGCATGTGAGCTACACTTATGGTAGGAGTTCTACAGACTGTCCAGATGTCAGTATTTGTTACTGAAGGAAAGTTGGGCAAAGCCAGAGACAATGAATGGACAGGGGGCCATAGATATTGATAGTACACAGCTCTGAGTAACCTAGGCAGTGCCTAGAACAACAGCAGGTTGTGACAAGTCAGTGTAGTGCCAGGAGATAAAGGCTGCTATGTACCTGTGTCAGTACTGACAACAAGTCAGTGGGCACCATCCATGCCCCATGAATGATAGGGTTTCACAGAATGCCCACACTTATGCCTGATATATCTGTTCTGTTTGTCATAGCATTGTGTTTCTCTGGCAAACTATTGGCAAACCAATAAAGGCTGATGTGAAAACATAAATGACACAGCTGAGATGCAGACTTCATACCCATAAGAAAATGCAAGCTAATACAAAACCAGTCTACCAACTGTCTATGTTTGTAAGAGCAATATTAAGATTCTGTCCCCATGTTTGGGCCGGTGTCCTAATGTTATGTATGGCCTTGTCCAGATATCTGGCTGTAACACCTTGAGAGGTATGGCCAACATGTAGCCTTATAATAACAGTGCAACACAAACCATCTCAGGACTGCAGCAGATGTATGAGGCACAGTGCTGGACAACCTGCAAAACAGGTACAGTTAGAGGTGTGAAGTCCATAACCCTGTGTGTGGTGTTACAACTTCTACCCCAGCCACACCATAACTGCAACTACAAAAAAGCAGCAACTGCGGACAAAGCCTGGAACTGGAGCAGAGCAGGAAAAAGGGCCACATATAAGGGGAAGGAGGAACCACTGGCCAGACAAATGTAGAATGTGCAGACTGCAACAATCTGTGCAGTAGCATGGATCCCTGCACTGTATGGAGTCAGTAGCCAAATGTCTCTCAGCAGTTCCTCACATGAATCTATATCGATCTGCCACTGACACACCAGGAAATTACAGTGCTATGTAAAATGCACCACATATATTATTTATTTAGTATATATTTATTTTACATTTGTTAACCGGGAAAGTCCGACTTGGAATGAGTCAATTTTCAGTCGAGGCCCAGGGAGAAAAGCTGCAGATGAATGTCTTTGTAACATCTTTGTAATATTATGCAAATCTCTGCTCATTCCAATACACTCTGTACCACACTACTTATGACTCTGTTAATAAGGATAGCACACAGCCAGGAGATCCCTCAGCCAGTATATCAGTGAGGTGCTGGACTGCTTAAACAGGTTCATTAGCCAATTGGCTGTAGCACACAAAATCCTGGACCAGAGTACAGGTAGTTCTGGCCTGGAGTCCCACTGTTAGTATTGATGGTCATACTGGGCATGCTCCTACACTTAACTAAATTCAGCCCATGTCTGAACCCACATCTGACTATAGAACCGTGATGTCCATATATGCATGTGCATACAGACAACTATGTACAACATAACTGTCTCTCCCCACCCTATTAGACATAATTACTCTCATCTATCCATATGTGGCACATGGAAGATATATCTGGATCTGCTGAGTGTGATATACATGTATATATATATATATATATATATATATATATATATATATATATGTATGTAACATATACAAATATATCATTTATAGAGAGACAGAGAAAGGGAGAGAGAGACAAAGACAGAGAGAGAGAGAGAGAGAGAGAGAGACCCTGAAAGGTATACAGTGATATAGTGCTGCAGCTACTCATACAGCAATAGCAACCAGTGGCATGTGCAAATACTGTGGTAAGTTCCATTGTGTAATAGTAGTTAGGTAGGGGTTGTAATCTCACATCACCCACCTTGTGTGTGTGTGTGTGTGTGTGTGTGTGTGTGTGTGTGTGTGTGTGTGTGTTTCTGTATCTATTACATGTACATCAGAATGCACATGCCCAACAGGCCTATGCCTGTGTAACAGTCACCCATTTTATGGCCCTGTGACTAGTGTCCTCCACAACAGTGGCCTACTTGTCAGCAGCTACTAATATCATCCACCGAAACAGCTGTGACAGTCACTCTCCAAATGCATAAAGGTAGAGGTTGTAATCTCACATCACCCACCGTGTGTGTGTGTGTGTGTGTGTGTGTGTGTGTGTGTGTGTGTGTGTGTGTGTGTGTGTGTGTGTGTGTGTGTGTGTGTGTGTGTGTGTGTGTTTCTGTATCTATTACATGTACATCAGAATGCACATGCCCAACAGGCCTATGCCTGTGTAACAGTCACCCATTTTATGGCCCTGTGACTAGTGTCCTCCACAACAGTGGCCTACTTGTCAGCAGCTACTAATATCATCCACCGAAACAGCTGTGACAGTCACTCTCCAAATGCATAAACCCCATGGAGCACATGATAAGTACATAGCACTGTAGTGTAGATGGGTAGATAAGTAGTGGCTCTAAACCCAACAACAGCAACTCAGTGAGTGTGTGCATGTTTAAGTATATCCCTTATGACTGTGTGTCTTTCCTGCCTATGTGTGTGAAATGCCACTACATTTTAAGGCTTGTGCAACCCTGTTAACCCCCCATTGCACTACTTTTCAGGGCCTGCAGATGTCATCCACCTTAGATGCATTGTTGGACACTCTCCAGGTATATAAGCTCTGTGGTGCACATGATAAGTACATAGCATTATAGTACGAACTATGAAACGGGTGTAAGCACTAAGTGCAAAACTGATAAACATCTTTGGATCACTTAGCATGCCTTGGCACTTTTTATTGGATTTACATAGCATTATAGTACATACAACTAGATAGGTAGAGGTTCTAATCTCAATGCTGGCAACTGTGTGAGTGTCTGTGTATTCATATCCCCTGTAGCAGCATGGCTGGCTTGCCAGTGTGTGCAATGGTTATGCCATTTTTGTGGGCCTGGTCCAGCCTGTTAACCACCCAATTGGCAAACTATTCAGGGCCTACTGATGTCGTACACATAAGAAGCACAGTTAGACATTTTCTAATGCAATAGCACTGTGGCACATGCAATATGTACATCGGTCTATAGTGTGCATAACTAGATTGGTAGGGATTCTAATCTCAAATGTAACAACTCTGTGAGTGTATGTTTGTTTGAATGCAAATCCCCCTACAGAAGTGTATGTGTGTCAGTTGCAATTATACCACTTTAAGGGCTTGTGCAAACCTGTTAATCTCCCACTGGCAATCCTTACAGCACCTGTAGATATCATCCACCTGAATAGTAGTGGCAGACACTGAAAAAACATATAAGCTCTGGGGCACATGTGATATGTATGTGGTGCTATCATATGTAAAACTAGGCAGGTAGGGGTTCTGCTGTCAACAAGGGAAGTTCATGAATGGGTGTGTGTATGTATGTATATCCCCTTACAGCACTGTGACTGTATTAGGGCCACCACTATACCTCTCAACACCTTAAAGCAAGACATCTGGATAAAGCCATACAGAAAAGCGGGACAAATCCAACATTAGGGTCAGTCTTTACATATTACTCTTACAAACATAGAAAGTAAATAGCATAACAGGTTGTGCATTAGCATGCATTTTCTGTAGGGTATGAAGTCTGAAATGAAAATATCTGTCATTATTGTCTAATGTCAGTCTTTAATCATGTGCCACTAATTTGCCAGAAAACCTCAATGTTATAACAAATGGACCTAAAACATATGCCAAACATCAGGACATTCTGCAGAAATCTGTACAGGTGAGAGGTATGGCCACCACCTGTCCCACCCTGCAGGTTGCAGGACATGTTTTTCCAGGTGTGATCTGTGAAAAAAACTCAAACAGTACAGAGGTCCCAAGAGTGTAGGATGACAAGCATTCCCTAAAGTTGTGTAATGGTTGCATAAAGCAGTTATGTCACATCAGAAGCACCTTATTGTAATGAGAAATAGCATAAGCTATGGAAATGTGACACAAAGAAGCTGTTATACTGGAAAACCAAGGGAACCCCTGTCTGTTGCGCTTGCCGTGGGTATGGTTTGTCCTGCCAACTCTCATGATACCACAAGAAGTGTCCTACATTGCACATTTGATAAGGTGGCAACTCTACTCTATGTTGCCCATGTGTGTGCAATATGTAGGCATGTGATGGCCCTGTGAGTAGCTGCTGTCCCAAAGGACCCACATGTATCTAGGCATGAATGCCAACTGCCACCACCCACATTTGTAGGTACTGTCTAAGGCTGTGGTGACTGTAATCATTGTGCTGTTTGTCATTGACTCATACATCGGGTATGGAATGGTGCCAAGGTCCTGGCATCAAGCTGAATGCAGAAACAGTGCCATTGTACCATATGGCATGGACATGGCCCCACTGTTTCCTATATCAATGGCAACCCCATAATCACACAGCCTCCATTGAGAGACCTGGGTAGTCAGGTTGATAACAATGTTGCATTCAGCCATCAAGTAGTGGCAGTTGTCAGAAAAGGCTTGTAAGTGAGAGGAGTGCATACAGACTAAAGGTGGACATTACCTCTGTATAGTCCTCAGTCAGTACAACAGTAATTTAGTACCATGGTCCATTTGGTATGTATCAATCCACATGTTTGCAGCAACTGGAAAGGCCATAGTAATACATAGAAAGGTAATCCATGGCCTCCAACACCTGTTCCATGCAGACAGCCTTGATTCAGTAGTGGCCCACTTGGTGCTGGATGGGCTGTAGCATGCCTAGATGTGCCCAGCCCTTCAACAGTTGGCCCACATATGTGACATCAACAAAACCTGCTGGAGAGACAGATTTGTCCCCCAGAGGCTGTCCTGTTACAGGAATGCACTTCTCAGACATATCAAACAGAGTACCATGCAGACCTTCATCAAGTACAGCTGGGATGAGTGGATGGGAAACCACAAATCTGTCCCAGGGTTTGCACCTGTGTCCTTCAATGACAGGGGCAACATGTGCTGATCGATGATTCTGTTGCGGATAAAGTAATGGCTAGGTTTATAAGGGATCCAGGGCCATTACTCTAGTAACCTTCTATAATTCTATGAACCTGTGATCCTACAGAACTCCCAGGGGACATGTATCAAGAGTAGCATGCTGTGTCAAGGGGTATGTATGCAAGATTACTCTGTCCACCCCATTGTCGTTCACACACTGTTCTACAAATACGCACCTAGGTAAACATGCGGGTCTATATTACCAAAGCGAAAAACCCTATGCGCGAACCAAAAACATCGACCCCTATACCGCGAACAGCAAAAATCCCGAACACAGTAAACTGCGAAAAAAATATCGAACTGTCATAGTCGGCCAATCCCATCACCCGCTACAGACTACCTACCCAAACAAAATAAATAAACCACATACATACACTAACCAAACCCTACTTCTAACCTAAACTAAAGCACCAAAACCCTACCTCCAACACTACACTAAACCCCACAAACACAACTATCTATGCACTCTCCTTAACCCCTCCCTAACCCGAAGGTCCATAACTACCGCACACTTCCCCTACACACATACACCCAAACAAAATAAATAAAACACATACATACATTTAAAAAACACCTACTTCTAACACTACACTAACTCTTACATACATTACCTATCTATGCACTTACCTTAACCCAAATCCTAACACTAAATTGTTATTTTGTAAAGGAAAAAAATGTATGCCTCCTTATTGAAGCCTACAAAGCAATTATTATGGGAGATATCCATTTGATTAACATATTTTTAAATTTATTTTGTTGTGTGTTTGTTAAGAAAACAATGTTTTATCTACCTAGGAAGATCTATGGAATTAAAGCTGCATTGTCCTTTTAGGCTGCAGACTCAATAAAAAGACCATGTTGAGTGGAAAATATGATACTACTACTTTAAAAGGTAGAAATATAACAAAATAGCACTCATCCATATATGAAGGCAACCGGTTTGTTGAAGAGTCTGCATTGTAATTTGTTATAATTCAGGACTGACTATTTTTATAGTAACACTAACACTCGGGTTCCTATCACATAGTCGAACTTGTACAAGTTCGAACCCCATATAGTCGAGACCACAAGTTCGAACTTGTACAAGTTTGAGCATTTAAATGGAAATCTCCCTAAGGGGAGGTTTTCATTCATTTCAATGTGGTGTGATCTCGGAGTTGGTATATTTAAGTAGCGGGGGGTGCAGGGGGGCTTGTCCCCCTGCTTACAACAGTTTATTTCATTTTTACTTCTTTTTTTTTTTATCACTAGTTGAAGTTTTGTAACTTCGAACGGAATGGTTCGAACATTCCGTGTTCAAAGTTATAAAACTTTGACTATGTGATATAAACCCCTAACACTCAAATGACATAAGATGGACATCTTGAGACAATGTAGCAATTGTCTCATGTACTCAGACAACCTTTTAATCCTTAAAGAAAGTAAAAGAGTATGCAGGAGATGCACACACATAACTTCCTTGGAGGCAAAAATCTCTCTTGCAAACAGGGTTGTCAAGAACACACATGCTACAGCCTTCACACACAGGCCTTCTTACTTGAAGGCACTTAAATGAAACCTTCCCAAGTCTCAAAGACCTCCGAAGCCATCAAACAGTAACAGCTATCCATAGCAATCTCTAAAGCACACACCAAAAGTAAAACCTAGTAGCGCATGCAAGCCTACACCCAATGATCCCCCAAGAGCAAAGGCTATGCTTAGCTGCTTATCTGTAGCTAGGATCTGCAATATCATTCAGGCACTCAAGCCACTGCACCACAGGTACCAATATGATTCTGTCATAATCCATGTGGGTGTAAATGACATGAGACATACCTCAACAGACTATATGAAAAGATATATTGTGGATCTCACTGAATCAGTGTCAAAGGCATGTACATGCCTTACACTGAACAGCATTCTATTTTCACCAAGGATGATGCCACAGTATAAACAGAAAATGATTGATTTTAATAATTGGCTTAGTTTCTGGTGTTACTCCAGGGTGATTCAATATTGATCAGCTAGAGAGGATATAGTTAACAAATTTTTGCCTCCAAGCAAGTTATGTATGTACAGCTCTCACATAGTTAGTTTCTCTGCTAAGGATGGTCTGCACCTGTCCCCGTAGACTTTTGGATATTGTCTAAAACTTTATCAGCCCCCTTACAGCCTTTTTTAGCCAATGTCAAAATGACAAAACTACTAACAAAGCAAAAAAATAAAAAATCAAAGCAACCTTATGGTGTTACTGCTTAATGCTAGAAGCCTAAACAAGCAAACACCTGTGCTGTTACTGAGACTTGGTTTAAAACCACATAAATTACTCTGGTAATGCAAGGTTGCAGTGCCTTCTACACATTTAGATCAATGTAGACAATCAACAGAGGGTAAAGATGGAGGTGTATTAATCTATGTTAGCAACAAATACAACTCCAGCTTGTTTAAACAGGATGTTGCCCTGAAGTTCATCCACATCCAAGTCTCCATAGACAAAGTTCCTTACCACGTCCTGGTCAGCTACATGTAACCATCTGTGACCCACAAAGCTCACAACTCTAAACTAGACCTAACAGAGGCCCTCACCATTGAAGCAAATATTATATTCATGGGAAACGTTAACTACCCATCTATAAACTGGGAAATGTACATTGCATCTAACTCATAGCACATTTCCTGGACTTTTCAACACATACACCCTGGACCAATTAGTGCACACCCCAACCAGAGGATCAACCATACTGGTTCTAGTATTCACCAACATAGGAGAGCATTTCACCCTCCCCTGTGTCATGTCCTCATTGGTAAGGAGGCAATGGGTGGGGGAAAATAGTGCACACTGCCTACCTTGACCTGGCCAAGGCATTTGATGCAATACACCACTAAAGTATTATTGACAAAATCTTAGAGCTAGGCTTAAATCTCTACATAACTTACTGGCTTCATGGCTGGCTCACAGGAAGGACCCAAGAACTCAGGGTCAATGAGACTGCCTCCACCAGAAGACTGGTAGCCAGCTGAGTATCCTAACTCTCCATGTTGGGCTCACTCCTGTTTAGCATTCAGTTTTCAGAAGTCAAGGCTAATGTCAAGGGCCTCCAACTCACCAAGTTTGTAGATGACTGTAATTTGGGAGCTATCATAGACTCATCCCATGACACAGGTATCCTAAAAGAGGGTCTAACATAAACAAATGACTGGCACCAAAGCCATAGATTAAAATTGAATGCAAAGAAATGCATTACAGTGCCCTTTGGAAAATTGTTCACCCAAGCTAATTACTCCATCGATAAAACACCCTTAAGAGTTGACCCAGTAGTTATAGATCTGGGAACATATGTAGACAGCAATCTGGCCTTCAACCAACATGTAGCCAATATAGTAATAAAATCCTTCTATATCATCCAGTTTATAAGCAAGTGTATGGCATCCAGTCCAGGGAAGTTGTAGTACCACTCTGTTCAGCCATTATCAGTCCCATCATTGAGTACAATGTCCCCTTTAGCATGTATCTAAACAGGTACTTGCTACAGCTGGAACACCCTCAATGGTTCTTCATCAGTAGAATCCAGAGTATGAGTACCATGCCCTACACAGATTACCTTAAGGCCTTATCACTTTACTCAGTCTCCTACAGGTTACTGAGAGGCAATCTATACCTGGCATATAAGGCATCCTCAGATCCAGCACTGATGGTTCTCTTGCACATCTGCAAAATAAACAGCACCAGGAACACTAGATCTAAGGACCTGGCATAATAAAAGATGCTGGAGAGACTGATATGTCTCTAAAAGCATCTCCACATTATGGAGCAATCTTCCCATCCATATTTCATCCCTGACCCTATTCAAACAAAATCTTAGTCACTGGATGGAAAATCACAAATTCACCCGTGGTCTGCCCACCATGTCTCTGATGGACAGAGGTCAGCAGTAAATAAATTAATCCCCAACTAAAATACCTCCCCCTGCATAATGCTTAGCTAACTCCTTACCAACATACCCCGTCATATAGGCGTCCAAGGTACTCAGGAACTCAGGAACAAAACTAGATCAGGTTGCACGGCTAGGCTTATAAAAACCCTGGTGGTCATTAGTCTAGTACAAACTTATGAACCTGTTTAGGGCAACACAAGGAACAGACAAGTAGTGCTGGAAGACGAATGTCTTAAATAGAACAAAATATATCTACAACACTAACTAATACAATTATCTTACCTAACTTAACAGGGATTAAGCTTGTCATTGTAAATATATTCTGTGCTAGATTTTAAACCAATAAATAAATAAATAAGTTCCTCATAGTTACAACTTGTTATGTGTACATCTTTATTAGATTCATTCATGGATGTACTCCACAATGCCTCAGATGCTGTA